>NC_073347.2:20320757-20623787 GCF_027580225.2 Misgurnus anguillicaudatus | reverse complement strand
TTTTCTTAATAAAAAAGAAATTAAACTATGGCTCAGAAAAATAGACTAGAAAGTCACAATCCATGTTATCACGTAAGATCCACTGTAACAACAACTTACCACATAAAGTGCGCCACATGGTCGCCACAGGGCAAGTTGTCGCAAAAGGTCAAATACATATTTGTCACAACAATAAATAATGTTTACAAGGCGTGTCTGTAGCCAAGCCTTTATACAGATGTCACCTTTACAGATATATTATGTAGAAATATACTGACTGGATTTAAATGTGTGACACACTGACCTTCATAGGCTATACTATATGCCACTATTTCCTCATTTTCTTGAAGGACGCAAAATTGCTAAATGTTATTTTCCACGAGCCGTTTTGAATTCAGTAACGTAATAATTAATGACTGAAATCTTTGAAAAATGTTATTTTCTGGCGTCAAGGCGCTAAGCATGTCGGGAAATGTTTGTCCGATGGGCGCCATATTGGAGCAACAACTAAGTTATTGTTATAAATTCAGTCGGGGCTGCTGCTGGCTGAGTTTACATGTTTTTTGCGCTTTGTGTCTGAAAGTTTTGGGGAATTACTGCCCAAGGTCATGAAAGAGATGTCAACGTAAGTGTTCCTTGTGCTTATATTGACATTAGCAGGGTAAGCTGAGTACTTATAAAGAAAAATGCGATGCTATGCTAGTTTAGCTAGCTAGTTTGATGAGCTAACGGTTGGAGAATGAAAACTGTAGCAGAAAAGATGCCGACATGTATATTTTTAATACTTACACACATCCAATATGGTTAAATCCGTGTGCACTTAGTGTGATATATTTAAGCAAAGTGCTGTGTTTTGGCGGTATTATGCAAACAATCGTGGTCTGCTGGCAACCAGCGTGTTTCAGTGATTGTTTACGTTTTAAAAATGCACCGCCTTTCAACTTAGCATAAAAGAGTAAGCATTTTTCTACACATTTTTTGGCAAAATATCACATGAAAATGCCTTTTACACACTACCATAAGCGTTTAGGTGTTTATTAAAAAAATAAACACCTAAAACACCTAGGCGTTTATTTAAAAAAATGTTTAAAATATTGCACTTCTTTGCCAAAGAGCAGTTTCTTTAATATTTATTGGTTGTTATTATTATGTGAAGTGTGTTTACAGTCTTGAGCGAGCTATTAGTAAAATGTATCTGTTGTGTGTTGCTCTTTATTTGCAGGACTGGTAATAGTACGCTTGGCGGGCAGCAGCCTCGGAAACATTATGGCATCACGTCTTCAATCAGTCTAGCCTTTCCCAGAGATATAGACCACATCTATACCCAGAAGCTCACCGAGGCTCTGAAACCATTTGGCGTGTTTGAGGGTGAAAATGAACTCAATCATAGGTGGGCAGAGGGCTTTGTTTTACGTATTTACGCTCTATTACTCACTAGTTTTTATCTTGACAGTTTTTTTGTGTGGTTTATGCACTGCCACAATCGCCATTGTTGATACTTTCTGTTTTTAAATGTAAAGAGTCCACCAGCATAACTGGAGTGCACTTTGTATGCACTAGGTTCCTTAACAGTGGTCAACTTGGTTATACTTTTGCCACTGTGTTACATTAGGTTGTAGCCACAAAATCTAGTCTCCCATAATACAACTGTGTTACTGTGATTTAGCAGTAACCACTCTGTAATCTTGGACTAAACACTGACCTTGAAAGTCTTAGACAAAATGAATGTCAACTCCCATCACTAATGTGGTAATATCTTTCTGAATTTTCCTTATAAGGTAAGCTTCCCGTATCTTACAGACTGGTCAGAATCAAGGTCTAGTTGATATATGTAAAGAATGTCTCCTAAAAATTGCATGTGCTCGCTGCTTTCTTATGTTTGCATAACATTAATAGTTGTTTGCATTTAAATCTATTTTTTTTAATAGTATAGATTTATTCTACTATACTAAAATAAAAAATGTAAGTGTAGTGTAATTGTGTTAAATGTGGATTTGTTTTGTTACAGTAAACTTTTTACCTTATCCTTATATGGCACGGCTTTTATTTAAATGTCTTATACTAAGTTCATCACAGTTTTATTTATTATGCTAAAGATTACAAATGGTATACCTAGATCAAGCTTGTTCAAGTTGTATTGTAATGTTTAAAAAAAACCGTTAAGTACTGATTTCTACAAAAGCTAATGCTTAATGTTTGCATTTAAATCAACATGTTATGGTCACATTTTATAGATGCATTGTAAAATATACTTTTTAAAGAATTTGGGGTTGTAGGGTTTTTTTTGGAAGATGAGCATGAGTAAATTAAATAGCTGTAGAAGTTAGACAAGCATTTCTCTATTTTGAAAACAGTTGTAGTTAAAATAGTTGTGGCATTTATGTTGCATTTTAAATTGTTAGTAGACTAATGTTTTTTTAAAAGCTCAAATGTTTCTAAATATTTTTGTGAATATTTTCAAGAGATCTTTTATTTGTGTTCTTTGTAGGCTTGCAGTTCTTGGGAAGCTGAATTCATTTGTGAAGGAGTGGATTGCAGAGATCAGTGAATCTAAGGTAAGAGAGTTCTCACCAATATAATCTCTGTGTTACACAATGAAATGCTTTTCTAAATCAGTACCTCTTTTCTCACAGAATATTCCACCATCAGCAGTGGTGAATGTTGGTGGCAAAATCTTTACTTTTGGTTCATATAGGTTGGGAGTGCACACAAAAGGTAAATCTACTGCTAGGTCTGATAAAAAAATCTTTTAAAGGTCATGCACTCTCTGTTTATCTGCTATCTGTTTTTAACCACAGAGCCAAATGTACTTTTTACATATCAACATCTGTCTTTTCTTTAGGTGCTGATATAGATGCTTTGTGTGTTGCCCCACGACATGTTGAACGAACTGACTTTTTTACATCCTTCTTTGACAAGCTTAAACGGCATGAAGAGATTAAGGATCTGCGGGTAAATACCTTTTTATAATTTATTTCTCCAGCGCCTTGTTTTGAGACAACTCTGAATCATGTGTATAATTTCATTTCAGGCAGTGGAAGATGCATTTGTGCCAGTGATCAAATTCAAGTTTGATGGCATCGAGGTAAAGCAGCTCATCCAAACTTGTTTATAACATGCAACCCTTTTGATATTCTTACTTTATGCTCAAGTCTTATGTTGCTGTTCCTAGATTGATCTGCTGTTTGCAAGGCTTGCTTTGCAGTCCATTCCCGATAACTTGGACCTGAGAGGAGATTCTCTCCTCAGAAACCTCGACATCAGATGCATTCGCAGTCTAAACGGTAACACCCTTAAATTTTTACAGAAATTATTCACAGATTTGCTTATCCATGCAAAACTTGTGTTGTTGCTTTATAGATTTATATAGTTTCATACTTGCTTTTTGTTTATTTCCCCACAGGTTGTCGTGTTACTGATGAGATTCTGTATTTGGTGCCCAATAAAGAGAATTTCAGATTAACACTGAGAGCAATTAAACTGTGGGCCAAACGTAAGTATGAGTTGATGCTTGCTTATAGGTTAGGAAATGACAAAATATGATCTCATGTGACTTGCATCAGCTAGCTAACAGACAGTTAGGCTCAGATTTGAAGTATACTGGTTTCGAAATTACGTTCCACATCTTAGTTTGTTCAGCAGATTCAGGCAAGTGAAGCAACCTTATCACAAAAAGTAGTTTTTAAACACATCTCAAATGTCAATATTTGGTTGTTTAAATACCAATGCAAGGTCTCTTTTAAAGTTTTTAAAGCATTTTATTATTTTTAATAGTTAAGTGACAATTTTAGAAGTGTCATGTCCCTAACAAAGAAATATCCAAAACTTTGTTTCTTCCTCATAAATGCTAATACAGAAATTTAAGCCGATACTAAATCTTATTTAAAGAGCCATCCCTTCTTCATTTGTAACTCACAAATCTTAAAGCTTGTCCTGTTTTCACATCCATAACAAATCCATGTTTTCCTCAATTAAAACAGAAAGCATAAGTATAGATTGATATTTTTCTTATGTCTGGAGGGGTTTAGGAAAATATAAACGGATAGTTCAATATATTTGTAATAAATGCTTTCTCTCAGAATTTATATTTTAAGTTTTGCAAATGTCACATTCATAACGCTGGAATTGCTCCTCTATAAATGTTGAACATATAAGAAAGGTTGCATATTTTCCACTTTCACTAATGTAGTTCAAAAAATATTTGTATGCTTTTTAGGTCGTGGAATCTATTCTAACATGCTGGGCTTTCTGGGTGGAGTTTCCTGGGCTATGCTGGTTGCAAGGACATGTCAGCTGTACCCAAATGCTGTTGCTGCAACGCTAGTGCACAAGTTCTTTCTGGTCTTCTCTAAATGGTGAGGTCACAGCAAGTCAGGTCCATATAGTGGAACTGAAACTTTATGAAATCTTGTCCCTGTCCATTACTATATTGTCGTTTTGGTTTTTATTGGATATGTTGACTTTTCATCAGGGAATGGCCAAAGCCTGTACTTTTAAAACAACCTGAGGACAGTAATTTGAATCTACCAGTCTGGGACCCACGGGTTAGTGTTCCTATCCGTAGTTCAAACTGATAAAGCATTGTGTGTTGTTATAATATGTTTGTAAATGCTTCTTTTCCATGTTTTATATGTCAGTGTGTTATTATCAAGTAAATACCACACCACAAGCACTATGGCAATGAAATATTATTAATAACATGTTTGTTTCACAAATTTTTTTATTAGATACAAATATGATATTTAGTCGAGATATAATGGTGAATGTTCTTGAAGGGAGGGCATGCACAACACTAAACCCTCTGTTTTTGTGCACTCAGGTGAATCCTTTAGACAGGTACCATCTGATGCCAATCATCACTCCAGCATATCCACAGCAGAACTCTACATACAACGTATCCACTTCCACACGTACTATCATGAGTGAAGAGTTCAAATATGGTGTGTATTTTTAAAGCTTGAAGCTTGGCTGCTTTAAAAAGAAATTTATTAAGTTTCTGTAGCTTAAAGGGACACCATGAAACTTTTTGGCCACTAGGGGGTGCTAGACGTGTATTTTTCACGCCTAGCGCCCCTAGAGGCCACAAGCGCCGCAGCACTGTCGCAAAGGAAATTAACTGGCCAACCTTAAAACTAAACTAAAAACTTAACATTTAAAACGCTAAACGATCAACATTTTGAGACAACAGGGAGAAACGCAGTCATGTTACAACTTTCTGATGAGGAACTCGTCGTGGCAGAAGCCATTTCTCAATCTGAAGGTTGCAGCCTCCGAATGTCGTATTTCTAAGCTGTATACGTCATCAAGACGTCTTATTTCACAATATTAACAATTATAAAGTTGACTATTGTACTTAGTTAATCGTAAATTGTTGCAGTATGCTTATGACTTGCGAATGTAATGCTCAGTTTACCTTAATAAACGAGGCTTGATGACGTATGCAGCCTGCATATTTGACCTCCGGAGGCTGCAGCCTTCCAATTGACAAACGACCTTGCCTTTTTCCAAACAAATATTGTTGCATCGTCTCTCTCTCCCTCGCCACCAGGATTTTCCGCAATGGCGCTCGTTTTTTCTCTCTTTTGTGTGAAAATTGTCACTCCAAATCCAAGTAAACCGATGTGATCCAAGCAGACCTAAAGTCTGCCGCTTTGTAATACGTCACGCGAGTGACAGCGGAACGCAGCAAATGAGGAAGAGAGAAGAGAGAAACGCTCGGATCTGATTGGTGAATGAGTAGGGTTTGGTTTTACACTGTGAGCAAGTTTGACTGCTGTAGCATCCTGGATTGTAATGTAAATAAATACCATAGACACAGTAAAAGAAAGGTAAATACGTGAACACAGCATCTGAATACAGCGAACGATAAGCAAGATAATCGCCGTCATTTATAAAGATCGCATTTATGTATGAATCAAGATCGTGAGTTTTTATAAAAAATTGCCTTAAAGGGGAATCGAACCCGGGTCGCCCGTGTTATAGGTCCGTGACACTAAAACTGTGCCACGGAGTCACATGCTGAAAGCTGCTCTCTACACTCGTTAAGTAGCCTCCATCAGAATTCACGTTAAAAACAAATTGTGTGGAGGAAGTGACGTATGCCGTAAAGCAGTCGAATTTTGTAGTTTCTTTTGGTGCTCTGGTTACTACCAGAAACCCTAAGTTTTAAAATACGAGTAAAAGTGATACAGACCCCGTCAGGCTATGGTAGACATGTCATTCAACCTATTTAAAGTCGATGTACTACCACAAGGGTCTTGAAAATTTATTATGAAGGTTGAAAAATTACATGGTGTCACTTTAATTGGTAAAGCATTGCATTAGCAACACAATCATCATGGGCTTGATCCCATACAAAATGTATAGATTACACTGTAAGTTACTTTGGATAAAATGTGTAAATGTAAATTTTTGGGTGCATCACCATTGATTCTGTTTTCCTATTTGTCATGTTAAGGTCTCACAGTTACAGATGAAATTCTTCTGGGTAAAGCTGACTGGTCCAAGTTGTTTGAACCTCCCAACTTTTTCCAGAAGTACAAGTAAGTGTATTTTTACAATATCACAATGAAGATCCATTTAAGTGAATATTGAACTTCAATGTTGGCTTGTTTTTTGCAGGCATTACATCGTCCTCACTGCTAGTGCATCCACTGAGGAAAACCACCTAGAATGGTAAGAACATGGCAACAAACCCACGTTGATGTAACTTTATTGAATGGTTTGTTGCTGCTGAATTTTCACAAAATCATATAGATTTATTGATGATGTTCTCGGCAGGGTTGGACTGGTGGAATCAAAGATAAGAGTGTTAGTTGGTAATTTGGAGCGCAATGAGTACATCACTCTTGCCCATGTGAACCCACAGTCTTTTCCAGGTTCAAAAGAGAACTGCAACGAGTAAGCAACACTTACATTACACTTAATTATTGTCTCGAGTAATTTTGATACAGTACTGATGTATATTTGTATTTACATTATTTGAAAAACCTCTTGTTAAAAGGAAAATTTTTGTTGTGATGTCTTTTCTCTTTAAAGGTTAGCTGGCTATTGGTTTATAGGGCTGATGAAACTTTGCTAAAGTCTAAACTATAAGTCTAAAAACTATACTGTGTTATTGGCCTCATCTATTGGCCTCAAACCATTCTCTTTCGCCATTACCTCACTTCCTAATATAGGACTTACTATCTTTCTCTATTTTTCCTTTCTCTTTATCTGTACATTCTTAAAAAAAATACTAACCAACCCATGGCTATGTATACTATGTTGGACTTAATGAGACTATTTCCAGTGCACTTATGTATTCCTGTTCTTGTGTTGCTATAATTGCTTCTATTGTTTACCTCATTTGTAAGTCGCTTTGGACAAAAGCGTCTGCTAAATGTAAATTTAAATTGCTATGCTGTTTTTACAGGAATGAATTTGTGTCCATGTGGTTTATTGGAATCATCTTCAAAAAACTGGATAATTCAGACTGTGTGAATATTGACTTGACCTATGACATACAGTCCTTCACAGATACTGGTAAGTTTCTTGGTGCCTCTGTGTTTCTTTCATGATAGGGGTGTAACGATTAACCGTGCAAATGCGCGTTTTCTCAATGAATGAATTTGAATGAATTACATTTAATGTGAATAAAATTCAGGCACATCCGAACACCAGGGGGCGCTCCCGTGCAGAAACTCCCTTTGTTCCACAGAAGAAGTAGCACTACGAATGCTATTACAGGAATATTTATATCACGGTTCTTCAAATTGTTTCAGGTATTTTCATGATAATAAAGAATATTTTAAATGATTTTCTTTAACGAGAGTTGCTTTTTTAAATGCACGTTATTAACGACTCCGACTTGTTATGATTTTAAATTGATAAGGACTTCCTACTGACCAAATGCTGTAGTACACGCACAAGCTGTGCATGAAACAAAGAATCGCAGCCTTGCGATTCAGAATCGATTTCAAACAGGCATTTTTAATGGGACACACGGTTGAATCGTTACATCCCTATTTCATGAATAGTTTGGGTTTAGGAGGAATTTTTGTCATATCTTAAATTATCTGTGTTTCATTGTAGTTTATAGACAGGCTAGCAACATCAACATGCTGAAGGATGGCATGACCATTGAGGCCACACATGTGAAAAAGAAACAACTGCACCAATATCTGCCTGCTGAACTCGTGCAGAGAAAGAAAAAGGTACTTTAATACCATACACAGTAGTGTTTGTCAGTACTAGTCATTGCTTTTATTTTTTTAAGCAGTTACAACTGTGCCCTCTCCTCATTTGAACAGAGTTTGGGAGACATAAGCCGGAGTTCAAACGGTGGTGGGTCGAAGCGCTGCTCTTTGGATGGCAGTCAACTGGACAGCTCCACAGACACAGTCACTCCGTTCAGCTCACCAACACCAGTCAGCAAACCATGCCAGCCAACATCTACACCCGAAGACAGGTAATGTTGCCAAGAAGATTTGTGATGTACATTATTTGAACTGATTCAGTGAATTGTAAAAGGAGACAATCTCTAAAAGGTTAGAGTTGTCGTGATATATTTAAAATTCACTTTAAAATGTCGTAAGTTGGAACAAAAAGTGGATTTTCTTCAAGCACAATTTAAGCCTCTGTCTTTATTAAGTATATTAATTAATTGAATTTTTTTAACTTCCAGCTAGATTTTAATTTCTTCCAACCCCATTTATTTTTATTTTTTCCCAGTAGTTCCAGTCCGACCCAGAATCCAGTCCTTGTATTTATGGATGGCTCCCCACCATCAGAATCGTCTCCAAAACCAGAAATGGGAATGTCCATTCCGGTCATTGGCTCTAGTAAGTGCCATATCGCTATGAATTTAATGTATTCATTTTCATATTTATTTAAAATTAAATATTTGTCAGTAGATTTGTACATTGCATTTTTCTAAACCAGAATACTTTCTACTCAACAAATACTTTCAATTCAGAGCCTATTGCCACTTCAGTCTCCAAGCCTGCAGAACCTCCCGCTGGCAACACCATCCCCACAGTGGTGGGCCGCAGTGTCATACCACGCATGACCTCCCCCACCCCTACTGAAATGCCAAACAGCCTCAATGGAGCTGCACCAAAGAGACCTCACTCTCCATCTTTAGAGGAGCCACCGAAGAGACACAAAGATACAGAGATGGTGAGGTCTTCAGTGACTTTTTATTTTTATTCACCTGCTTGACGTTAAAGACTGGCAGCCTCAAACATCTTTCCTATCACCTTTTTTGCACCATGGAAAAAATCATAAGGGTGAGTAAATTGGATTGGTATTGAACTCTTTTTAATGTGTCGTTTTCATAATTTAATTTCAGGAGTGTTCCGACGACTCTGCGTTTAAAGAGCCATACCCTGTGACTAGCAATGGCCTGGATAGAGATGGGTCAACAGTGGTGAGGGATATTTTTGCCTCACTTTTGTTTTTTTGCATCAGCAGACCACATTTAAACTTTCATTTTAAATGAAACCGTTTTGTTGCAACATAAACAGTAGAAATGTACGCACTTATATTTATGCAAACGGAATTGCTGAAAAATATCTGTTTGCTACAGGAGGATCATGCGGCAACAAAGCCTATGCCAATACCAACAATTGATACATCAAGAACACAGGTAACTGGCATGCGGTATCATAATGTTTTACCTGGATTGACATATATTGCAAAACTGTATCTCAGCCTATCATTTCTTTTCTTAGAGACTACCCAGTAAAGAGCTTCCAGATGCATCTTCCCCTATCCCCACAAGCAACCTCCGTGTGATTAAAAACTCTATCAGACTCACACTAAACCGATAACAGTGAGCTCTCTTCAGGTAACATTGATTGTTGCTTTTGCTGCCACTCACGGTTTCCCTTTAAATGCCCCCCCCCCCCCCTCTCTTTTTGTACATCTGTACAGGTTGTCGCTTAAAGAGTGGAACCACCATTGTAACAGCAGTGCTGCTTTTAAACTCTGCTACTGATATTTGGCCGGTCTTCCTGTTTGTTACAAAAGTATCAGTGTAAAGTGTTGGAGTATTGATGGTTTCAAAAAGTTTTTTAATGCCTTACTGTATCAAAATGCTTGCTTGGTAAACTTCTATTTGAGCTTTTGGAACCGATTGTACAGCAGATGTGGTTTGTATATAACTTTAAAACCATTGTTAGTCTTTCTATCTCACCTTAATGTAGTTTTTAATAACAAAAAATGTAAAAAAAAAAAATTAGTCCTGTTTGTCACTGTAAATGACATGTTTATTGTTTGTAGGTGTTCCCTGCAATCTTTTGTAATGACTGTATTGGTTCTGGTACAGTTTCTGGGAGGACCTTTTTGTTTGGGGTGCGTGCGTGTGTGTGCGAGAGAATGACCAGCATTATTAATCTATAACCATGACCCAGTTACCTGTCAACTCCGCTACCACTCCGTAGTTCTGTTATCAGTTCAAAACAAAAGAACAGTGTTAGATCTGGGGTTGGGGATAGTTTATTTGGCCTCTATTTCAAGGCAGGTTTGATTTTTCTACGACTTCAATATTTGCTAAATAATTCCTGAGTGAGTGTTGGGTGTTTTGTGTGCATGTGCATGATTGTAATTCCCTGCATCTAGGGCATCACCCCTGCACCTCCCATGGAGGTCTGAATGGCAGTCTCTCCTGAACTTCAAGAACAGAGACCAAATGAGATTGCTGCCCTTTTTCCATGTGTTCCTCTTTACATTTTCTTTATTGTCCACAAGCCACTTTCCCACCCTTTTGCGGGTGTACATAAGTATGTGGATTTAACAAAAAGTGAACGAAAATCATTGGCTTACTATTCATTTGGGGTTTCTTAACATTTTATTTATTTGTACCATTGTAATTTTTATATTACTGGCTTTGCAGCTGGATTTTTTTCAAGACATTAATTACATTGGTCAGAGTTTGATTGTTGTTGTTATCTTTAGGACAACTTAACAGAAAATCTACTTGTCATTCTCTTTTTTTTTCTTTTTTTGTAGGGCAAAAGTTGTATTTGAAAGGATATTTTTGTATGTAATGTAAACTGCCTTTCATTTAAGAACATAAAATTCACAAAACCCCAAAGTGTTCTCTTGTCATTTTTATCCAGTGCACTTTTCTTGTAAGGTAAGACAATAAGTCTGAAGAAGCAAGACAACGCTGAAAATAGGGAAGTTTGTACGCTATTCTCTGCATGCAGTCAAAGATTAAAGATTGTGTATTAGATAACATATACAATAATAGTGTAACCTTTTAAAGCAGTCTGACTACGTGACATGACTTCACCACGTACGGTCCATCCCTATGACGTATCATGAGCTTGTAAACACTACTGACGTGCTGGCCATTATTCACATCCTGCACACTAGTTAAAAGCATCTCACTAATTCGTAGCTTAGTTAATGTTAAAAATGTAAATGTATTGGTTTAACAAGTTAAAGCATACTATCTTTTGTACAAGTTTATTTATTTGTTGTTATCAATAAACTTCCTTGTTTGTGGGAGATTCCCACTGTGTGAAGGGGGATTACCCTAACTTACGCTAAACTGTTTGAACTTTAAAATGTAATGTGCTTTTATTTACTAAAGAATAGTATGTATGAATGAATGAATCGTTTAACTAAAAAAAATTTTTTACCTCAATAATCGATATGAAATAAATGATCCTACCTTACACAAATAACACAGCATGGTAAAGCAACATTTAGCCCTTGACAGTATTTAATTTCCAAGCGGTTTAATTTATATGCATAAACGAACATAAAACTCTTGTTTTACTCAAATCTAACTGACAGTATATTTTTCGTGGACTTTCAACATGTATCTATATTTCTCTTTTAAGCAACAAACATTACATGCTGTATATTTATAGTTATTACAAGCACTTTGACATTTTTCGTTTGAACCAACAAATATGCCAAATTTGAATTTGACGTAGCGTGCCGCATTCTCTTAGTTTGATTGGCTGATGGGAGTGTCTCTGCCTTGTGGGTGGGGATAGTGAATATAGTGGGGAATTCCCAGTACGCTTGTGTGTCTGTGTGAAGAATTGATACTGTGTATATCTTTTCAGCACTTTATAGCTTACACACATTCAGTAGACCTAAGAGAAGAAGGGTGATCGCAGATATGGTTTAGTGTCGATATTTGATATTAATCGTGTAATAACTGCTATTCTTAATGTCGATCTTTTTTTAGGAGGGAATGTTAATTACTGTCATCGTTTAATATCAATATTGTATGTATTAATTATTACATTAGAACAACACAATTGTTTTTAAAGGCGTATTTAACTCATTAAAGGTGTTTTAAATGCAACATCATAATTATTTTCTTATATAGACTCAGTTTTTTTAGTCACGTTATGTTGTCTCTTGTTTGTTTTTACGGTCTAATTTGTCTGTCACCGCCTACATGTTCTGCATTAACGATAAAGATTCATAAAATCATACAGGCTCGTAACGTTACATATTACAGCCTACTACAAAAATCCGTTTAAACAAATGCAAACGTATGTATTATCACCTGAAAACAAATGATTTCTTACGTTAACATGAGTTAAATTATATGAGCTGCGATTATACGATGTACAATTATACCAGGAAATAAAAATGAGGAACTTTTAGCCTTCATGCCTGTTCCTTGTTCTTTAATATAAACCGTGAGCGAATATCCTACTAATAAATATCTCTATGTTTTCCTATAGCGCATCTCCTCTCAATGCACAGGGACCCCCACCTACGTAAGTACAGGAAGCAACATCTTTTGACGGTTAACATTTAGCATGTTTAGAGTTAAGCTTAGGGTGGATCATAGACTCATTAATCATCCAATTTGTTCAAACGTCAGGCGTTTCAGTCCTATAGTCATCGTTTAGATTACTTCCTCTTTTGTTTAGTATGTGTGGTGTGTATACCGTGAAGGTAGATAAGATGTGACTTCCTGTAAGTGACAGATCTCTTGAGCAGCCAGAAAGTAGTAAGTTACATTAAATGCAAACCATGGATCTGTCTAGTTACTTTGGAAAGTAGGATTAAGCATTAAAAAACATATTTTTTACTTTGAAGGAATGCATAGTTGTATAGATCTCACCTGTTTGTGCCAACATCATAAGCAAGTCAAGTGTGTTATTAACGACGAAGATATTGCATGACAAGTGCAGCTGTGTATGCAGGTGTGCAGGGGTGATGATTATTGCATATGCTTATTGGTTTAATGGCACCTGGGTGAACTTGTAAAGAGTCTGTACTGACAGGTGCAGACTCGGAGAGCGGGAAATTGTTTACCAGCAGGCTGTGTTTGTGGTCAGGTTATGGTCAGGTTCTGTAAAAGGCAGATGCAGGTGTTTTTCGGGCCCCTTCTGTTGTTTTATTTTTGTAATTTTCTCAAAATCTACAAGCTTTTTCCTCTGTATACTTATAATGTTTGATCTTTGATCAAAATCTCTAATACTGACATCATGTTGTTTTGCCTCAATACAGTGGGAGAACCCTGTGTTCAGATCTTTGAGCAGCCAAAACAGAGAGGCATGCGTTTCAGGTACAAATGCGAGGGCCGTTCAGCAGGCAGCATTCCCGGAGAAAAAAGCTCTGACAATAATCGGACGTATCCCAGCATTCAGGTACAGCCGGAGACTTGTTCTGACTTAGCCTAATAACTGTAGATGGCATGGAGTATTTACTTTAATATATACTCAATGGAGCAGTTGTCTGAAGCCTATAATAAACTTGCTACTTGCTACACTTTTCTTCCTATCAGATTCTGAATTTTTCCGGTAAAGGAAAAGTACGTGTTTCCTTGGTGACCAAAAGCGAACCATACAAACCACATCCCCATGACCTGGTGGGTAAAGACTGCAAGGACGGTTATTATGAAGCTGAATTCGGACCTGAACGGCGAGCCATTGCGTAAGTTGTTGCTTTGATAAAACGGGCACAGTGCTGCATGCTGATGTGAATAGAGGTATACAGAGAGATATATTATCGGCATATTTAGCTATAATCTCATTTTGTTCTCTTACCATTTTTCTCCTAATAAAACGAAACATCGATGTTGCCCACATCAAAGCCATTCCAATCTGCTTTCCGTATTACTCCAACCCACACACATACACACACACACACACACCACAGTTCTCTTCCGAAGGGCTGTCCATTCTTCATTTTTTTTTTTTAAGAAGCATGTTGTTTCAGAGTAGGAAGCCATCAGGGGATTCCCCTGTATGCAAAATGAGAGCCTTGGAGCTCAATCCTGGCCTCAATTTAAAAGAGTATGTCAGTATGGTTAGATCTAACCTCAGTCTTCCTGTTAGCTTTAGTCATTGGGATGAGTGTGTTTAAGATTAAGAATATATGAGCTAAACAAATCTGGGTCCAAAAAGCTGATTGTTTACATTTGTTCCTAGTTTCCAAAACCTGGGCATCCAGTGTGTACGGAGGAGAGAAGTGAGGGATGCAATAATGCAGAGGATTGCACGAGGCATCAATCCATTCAAAGGTGAGACCTACCACCTATATATGTGTATATATGTGTAAACGTTAAGAAAAAATAAAAGCGAACACCCTGAACAGCTTGTTGACTTTGCTTACATGTCTTCAAGTTATTTTGGCAAAAATGGCATGTAACCAAATTCAAGGTTATTTAGGGTAGAAGTAGCCGGACTATATTAGGTCTATAGTTAGCCGTCATTTCAACGTCTCGGTTTTTGCTTGCTGGGATACCAGTGAATAGCGAACACACACACCCGGAGCAGTGGGTAGCTATCACTGCAGTGCCCAGCCGGGAGCACTTGGGAGAAATGGGTTTTGCTCAAGGGCACATCAGTTGCAACCTGCCGAATTTGGGGTTACAAACCCAACTCTATAACCATCAGGCCATGTCACTTGCCTTAAATACTATATGACACGAACTGTCCCCTCACAATGCAATTAGAATAAGAGAAAGAATCACTTCTCTTTAGTAAGTAAAGCTATTGCACAACTGGCTGTGGTATTGTGCAGCATATGATCAGGGGGAATTCATTCAGGCAGGGAGGAAGGGCTTCTTTTTCTGCCGTGAATATCAAGAGGAACTATAAACTATACGTTTTTGTGAAACAGATTGTCAGTTTGGTTGGAGTGTACACGCAGACCAAAAGATTGGTCATTCTTTGCAGTCCATTGTGTGAGAAGCATTGAATTGGGGATCCACATTTTTTAAGGAACTTCAAGTTATTTTTAAGGCACAATATGTTAAGAGTTGTCTTGCGCAACCTGAATTACTTTTGGCGGCACTAGCGGTCAGCCATGGATGATCTATCTTAAAGGAATATATTTTACTATGTTCTTACCTCAACTTAGATGAATTAATGCATACCTTTTTTTTTCAATACGTGCACTTTTAATCTTTGTACAGCGTTTCTTGAATGTGTTAGCATTTAGCCTAGCCCCATTCATTACTTAGGATCGTAACAAAAGTTTTATTTTGTGCCACCATACTTACTCATGTAACAGTCTTTAAATAGGGAAAACATGGAAGTGTTTGGTTGCTTGTATATTCATCCCTGTTTGGATCCTAAGGAATGAATGGGGCTAGGCTAAATGCTAACACATTCACGCGGCGCTGTACAAAGATTAAGTGCACACATTAAAAAAAGATAGGGATTTATTAATTCATCTAAGTTGATGTAAGAACATAGTAAAATATTGAAAAATGGTGGTGTTTTCCTTTAAATAGGTTAGCTTAAAGCACCATCACACATGCAAGTACAGAACATAACACTAATGGAAGTACATATGGATTGCCCTCCAGTCACTATTGGAAGGTTGCTTAGTGAATTATGACGTTTCCTATCGATTTAACCAGCTGTATCAGTATGTAGCTTTAAACCAGTGAATTATGAAAGTGTTGCAACAGGTCGTCACAAAGTATGGCAGATGAATGATCCGAACCTGTCGTGTGCTGAGTTTGCTTCCTCATGCTTATTCTCCTAGTCTCTGTGGTGGTGAGCTGCATTGGGGAGTGCTTTCACTTCTGCTGTCATAACCAAATACACATCGCTCCCTTTGACTGCCTCACAGTCCCCTTCAATTAGGTATATATTAGTCACGGTGGCAGTAGTAGAGTTTTGATATTTCTTTTGAAGTTCGAGCATCGAATGACCTGCCAGCGATGATCTCATTAGCGCTGACGATATCCCCAGATAAATTTAAATGGTGACAAACTCAGTACGTATATTCAGTAACAAGGTAATCTATTGTTATATGCAAAACCGTCTCCGTGTGAATAAAACATGGCTGTGCAAAAAGCCGGATTGTAGTGCATGGTGGTGCATCTAAGTGGGAGTTTAGCTCTATAGGGTGTTACATGTCACAGATGGTGGGTTCAGGTGCCAAAACATAAGCGTCAGGGTTGGCGATAGTGGTGTGCCCACAAAATGGAGAATTTTCACCTGCCTGCCCCCATTTCTCTCTCTCTCTCAGTCTGTCGCTCACCCTCTGCTTTACCACCAGCCCACGCTAACCTAAATCATCATCCACCTGCTACTGCTGTCCACTTGTTCCTCTTTGGCTTCGCTAAACGCAGAACCACACGTACGCAAATTGACCCGACCACGCATAGGTTGCCTTTCTCACACTCCACCTCTCACTGTCTTCCACACCCACTCAGCTAGTCCCTCTTTTCTCTATTTGTATTTTCATATGTAAATCCCTCCAAAATGCTCCTCGGTGTTCACCTTCGATCTCTCCTCATCTCCACCGTATCTTTCCTCCTTCTGGCTTGTGGTCTGGGCCGAGGTATCTCTGCACGTCAGGCCCACACCCACTGTGCACTGTCAGCAGTCAAACTCTGTCACTGAAGCTATCTCTCTATACCCTGCCGCGATATTTCCACCTGCTGTGACCTCAGAGCGCTCAAAGCTCATCATCACAACCGTGGGCGGGATTGCCGTGAGGGTGAGCAGAGACTGAGAGTGGGCGGGGATACGTACACTGAGAAATGTCTTTATGATCGTGGGTGGCTGTGGGTTTGGAGGTGATGCGTCATTGACATATCTGGTGATGGTGCAGAGTGAAATATGAAATTGGGCTAGGTGTTGCTTTCTTTTTTCGCTTGAATTTGTCAGCTAGGTGCAAATGAACCACGGAAGTACTTGAAGTGAGCTATCGGTTAGCTTTCCTATTCATCTTAATGGCAGCATGTGACCTCTCTTCTGCTTTTTTTCTCATGTGTTTTACAACTTTATATGTTTTTCATATCATGCATATGTCATTTATATGACTATTATTCTATTTGGATACTTTTTAATTTTATCTTAATGGTCAGCAAGGTCTCACCGTCTAGGTCTAAGTATAGACCAAGCTAAATAGCCAAAATAGATTTGAATTTGGTTACATAAAGACGTCTTTGGTAAGATGTCTATTAAAAATTTCCCTGAATTTTGCCTTGTTAGGTTAGAGATGGGTTTAGTTCACTCTCATGCCTGGGAGCTCCCTGTTTTTTTCCTCTATTTGTTCGCTTTATCTCTTTTAATTGACATTCTGCTTATCTTTTGCTTTTATCCACATATGCTAATAAAATGTTTTGCTTGAATGTATTCAAAATCGTATCTCAAATGCATAAATATCCTTAAAAAGTTTCTTTTGATATTAATAAATGATATTAAAGGGGGGGTGCATGTTCTCTGAAAGCCAATGTTGATATTTGAAATCACCTAAACAAACACGCCCCTATGCCAATTTCTGGACCTTCTTTTGATAGACCCGCCCCACACATACGCAACCCAGGCAACGATGTTGGTTAGTAAACACCCCCCTTACTGCTGATTGGATACAAGTGTGTTTTGGTACTCGGCTCGACTCCAGTGTTTTTCAAAAATCATGCCCCCGCCTTTAAGGATTAAAGATAAAGTATTTGATAACTCGGTCATGTTGTTCTGGACCCAAGCTGCTCTGTTTGCCATACAGTAAAACTTTAAACCAACATGAGTGAATAATAAAGTATTTGGGGTGACCTGTGTTAATAGCAGTGTTTAATTTCACGTGTTTTGTGTGTTCAAAGTTCCCCGGGAACAGCTGCTGCAAACTGAGGAGTACGACCTGAACGTGGTGCGTCTTTGCTTCCAAGTTTACCTGCAAGATGAGACTGGAATGTATAACACCATGCTGCCTCCCATTGTCTCCAACCCCATCTATGACAATAGTAAGTTTCCATGAAGCCATTAAGAGCTTGTGCTGTGCGCATTGTGGGTAAAGCGTTGAATTTCTGTCCTAAACTGTGCACCAAACTTGACTGCATTTCAGTTGTTGAGCAGCTCAACCAATGGCGTGATTTTGAGGTAGTACAACCTCATGGTACAGGCAGATGTTTTTTGCAATTCTGTTTGGTTTTACTAGTACTTCTCCAGAGTTTCAGAAAAGTTTTGACTTCTATTTGAACATTATGCATACTGAAGTCATGCTGCATCAGAGCACAAAGAGAATGTGAGATGTGAGAATGGCTTTATTTTCCCTCTCTGCTCAGCTAAAGTGACAGGGCTGTCAGTAAGCCACATCACACACTACAGGAAGTGTGCACGGTCCATTTCAACACTTCCGCACGTGATGGAGGTGTAAAGCGCCAGCAGCACAACAGCAGCGCTTGCAAAATGTTTTTGTGTGGTTGTACGATGCTAAATCTGGGTCTGAGCAGATAAAAAAAGCTCAGGCCTTGACTGGGGTAACGGGTTAAAACGTTTTTCATGTGCACATGGAGGCCGTAATGCAAGTCTTTCAAGTTTTCAAAAAAAAAATTACGATTAAATTCTTTAAAAACATGCATGAAACTATGTCAGTGGATGCACCAAAAGAGGGTACACAAATATGACCGACCTAAATATATTTAATGTAGTCTGTGTTATTTGCTTCCTGTGCTAATATGGTTAAACGTGCCTTGCCTTTACGAAAATCTGACTCAAACACTGCAAAAGAGGAAGGAATAAACAGCCACTCCCTAAATCATGACAGCTTTGACTGCTAAGAAATGTAAAAGTGTTAAAGAAACTCAGATAAAGCCAAAGAATGTGAGAGATTGCTTTCTACTGATAAGCAGATGCCTGTCTTGTTTTTATGAATTTTTAGATAATTCTTTCTTTTAAAAAATTATTTTTACAGGAGCACCAAACACAGCTGAGCTGAGAATCTGCCGGGTTAACAAGAACAGTGGCAGTGTAAAGGGAGGAGATGAGATCTTCCTTCTCTGCGATAAAGTGCAAAAAGGTAAAAGATTGTCTGAAGATTGATCTTTAAGCACATTTCCACCACCTCATTTTAAAATGGTGCACCTTAAATAAAATTATACTGTTATGACAGAGAGCAATTTTATATACAGTACTACAAAAAAGCACTTACAGCATCTTTAATAAGAGAATTGTGGACAGACCTTGAAGTAGTAATCTGAAACATATCTTCGTATTTATTCATTTTTCATTCAGTCATTCCCACATGCACATTACACAAATGCTTTGCTTTTTATCATCCGTTCATGTTTATTTATACGTTCAATTATCCATTAGCAGTTTTTGGTCATTCATTTCTCATTCCATCACATCACCCATAATCTTCTCTAGATGACATTGAGGTGAGGTTCTTCACTCCAACCTGGGAGGCCAAAGGCTCCTTCTCTCAGGCAGATGTACACAGGCAAGTGGCCATCGTGTTTAAGACGCCCCCTTACATTGATACCAGCATCACAGCTCCGGTCACAGTGCGCATGCAGCTGCGCCGTCCCACGGACCAGGAGGTCAGTGAGCCCATGGAGTTCAGATACCTGCCCGATGACAAAGGTAAAAGATACAGATCCTTTCTAGATGTGTCCTTCCAGCTGTATGCATTTACACTTTTTACATTTTTAAAAAGGAATTATAAGGTTGCTGTAGGGTGGTAACCCAGTGTGTCCAGGACATGAAAAACACTAAACAGTGTATTGTTTAAATTGATATTGCAGTTTTATATGTGATCAGACACTTCCTGTATCATTTCATTATTGTGAACTCAACAAAATCAAGCTTAAATGGAGTATCAAGATTTTTGACCAATGATTGTTAGACACAATATGATGTACCCATGTTATAAACTCATAGGTTTTAAAGTTTGGTTTTATATATATATATATATATATATATATATTGTTTGTTGAGTAAAGAAAACACTACATATTTAAACATATTTAATATTTTAAAATATTTAAAAGCAAGCTGAGATGGTCCAAGAGTTTTTTCAGGCAGTCTGAGAAACCAAGAAGTTGCAAGGTTTAGTCACAAGCTCTTTTTAATATTAACATTGGTTAAATTTGCAAAACCTAAAGACAGATGTGTGACTAATAGTATAAAAAACTATGAAATATGGAGGTTGCCACTGACAGCTGACAAATATAATTTAAGCATTTCTTTATCATTATTTTACATATACAAGTAATTGTATTTTTTCTATTTCGAGTTTTTGTTAAGATTTTTTCTTTTGGCCTTCCATACTTCCTATACAAATGTACGTGATGTGCAAATGTATAATTACTAGTTATGAGGTCTGACCCCAACTCATATTAAGTACACAAACCTTATATTATGTAGTATTTTGTTCGCTAAGTACTGTACACTTTAAGTGCACATAGTGCAACCAAAAATGTAGTCTTTGATTCAGATAAATGAAATACTTTGTTAACATTAAATATATATATTTTATTGCAGATCCCTATGGCTGTCAAGAGAAGAAGCGCAAAATTGAAAGCCTGATGAAATCTTTCCCTAGCTTCTCCCAAGGAGCCATGAGCTCGATAAACAGACCAAAAGCGGTGCCGTCATCCAACATGATGAGTCACAGAATCAAAACCGGTAAGAACCTTGCACTTTACATGCATGGTGCAAACATCTAGCCCTTCCTTAATAATAACAGATTGTGTTTGGACATGAAATGTTCTGTATAGACGTTTCATCGGACGCACGTGCGTTGTCGCGATTACGCATCTGGACGGAAATTAACTTCCGGTCTCTGTTTAATGGTCTGGCTAGTGATAAAACTGAACTGTGGAACAACTATCTCGTCGAAAATAACAAATGTTTTGATTTCCAAAACATGAGGGGAGACGGCGATCATGGATCACCACTATGTGAAGGAAGGTTTTGCAGCCGATCTGTAGTTAACATTGTATACATTAATTTTTCACAGTATGGTTAGCTCAGTGTAGTTTTTGATTCGTTTTAGCTATGATTTGAATTAAAGTAATCTACATATTGTTTTTTTAGCTTGTTATCAGAAAACTACTCTTTGCGGAAGTTTACTGGAAGTTCCGTTTGTTCCACGAAAGCCGTTTGTTTATGTTGTTACTGCTTAACCGTCTAAATAAACATTATCACTATATAACACACACTAATTTTACCATTATAACCTTTTACAGAACCACAAAATTATCGTCTGCCCAACCATGGTGTGCCGCGACAAAATCCATCAGGCTATTACAACAAAGTCCCTCAGTCCCGCCCCATGATGCCGCCTCTATCAGAAATTCCATCTCAAGAGACACTCAACCAAGTATGGACCAGCCAAGTCTTAAACAACACCAGCGCCAGTAACGGGGTGAGCCTACAGCAGGTAAACCCAAGTCCTAATATGACCAGCACAGGGGAAAGTGGAAACAGCCTCCCCCTTTTAACCTCTTTGGATCTGGATATGGAGTTTCTTCAGACCAATGGCCAGACAGCCAGCCAGCCTCGACAGGAGCAACCGAGCCAGCAGCTCCAGCCAGCCCAACAGGCACCTCCAAGACGAGAGCCTCTGCAAGGAATAGATGCATCCCATACTTGGTTCAATAGCTTTGGCTTCCAACAGTCTCAAAACACACAGAATGGGCCAGCAGCCACAAGTGGGTCATTAGGAGTGGGCTACAGCTTAGATGATGAGTTTCTGCAAAATCTAATGGGCAACCATCAGCAAGGCCACCACTTGAAACAGGAGTCTCAAAGTCCTAGCAACATGGCTTTGCTGGGTTCAGCCTGCAACATGTCCTCTGACTGTAACCAGTCCTTCACCGCTCTGCTGAACTGCCCCAACACCAATGGAAGCCCCCAGGAGGCCATGAGGCAAATGGAAACCAGTGGTCAAAGTCAGAGGGGATCACAGGTGCTCTACCCCAACAGTGGCATGGGGCAGGACAGTCATCTTGATGCTTTAAACTGGCCATACTGAGTTGTAAAATCTGCAACTGTTCAAGATTAATGCAAAATAAGTTTTGACTAAGTGACAATGTGTAAGGTTAGATGCAACGTGAATATGAGCATGGTTTTCTTTAAATGTATGCTCAGATTCATGTTTACTGAATGTATTTTTTATTTTATTTTTTTGAAAAGCAGGTAGGCTCATTCTCCTAATATGAGACTAAGATGCTGATGATCATGTTTGAAAAGTTTGGGAAAATGTGTCCACAAATTCTCAAGAATATCAAAGTAGATGTGTTCCTTAAAGAGGGAACTTGCAGGGGTTTTTACCCGGGTAATGGCTATGTCATTTTTTTACATGCTTCTTATCCAAGGTTCTCAAACATACTGTTTTCAGTCTTTCATTGCTAAACTAATATAAATGTTTTATTTTTGTTTTTCTCTATTGAACATACACTTTTAACTGCTTTTATATGTTTTTCTATGTGGTTAATTTTTTGTATTTTTATAAAATGAAAATGTATACTACTGAACTGCATATGTTTTGTTTCTGAGATGATTTATAGAAAAAGAAAGATTTAATGTTGGTGAAACATTTTTCATTCATTGTGTTAATAGGTGTAAAAAGACCTAAACATTTGTTTGAATTAATCAGCTATTTTATATCTGTTTCTGCTTTACATTCTAAAGTTCAGGTCAATAAAATAATTAACTAAATTTGAGTGTACATATTTCTTACATTCTTGTCATCATTCAGTTTAGTTATAATGTCCAATGTTCCTATTTTCATAACCAGTATTGTGGTTAGTGCAATGCTTAGGAAATTTGCACGTGGTGCTCCTAATAATGAGAATGAAAGTCATTCAAGCAATTTCTCAACACGCTCTTTATGCACTTAAATGTACTGCTGGGCTGCAGTTACTCAGTTCATTTCGAAATTATGGAATTTCTTTGTGCCTTCAATTCACCATGATTTGGAAATATACCATTTTTCTTTCAGTTTGTTGTTTGATGTCACATCAGGATTGCAAAACTGATGACAGCTTCACTTTTATTTTTTATATTATGCATATATACTATATGAACTGAATGATATGGAGCTTGCAAACAAGCTAGAATTGATGACATTATTCTCCATTGATTATCTCAGACAGTTAAATCTCTGTTCCTTTGCAGATATCCTTTTTTTGTCTGTTTTACACAATCTATAGCCTATATGGCCTAAAATGGATTATGTAACCTTTACGACATCCCCAAGCTCATAATGAGTTGTTTCCTATTTTGTTTCCTTGGTGTGTAGTAAGAAAAGCAGATTTCTCGAGTTTGTATTCATATCATTGTAAAATTTTCTACACAAAAAAAATGCCTGTAATAAATACTGAGATCAAAATGAGTGCCTAGTAGTAGAAAACTAGAAGTGCGTGTCAAGTCTGATATTAAATGTGTTCTCAGTTTGTCACAACACAAAAAAAAATTAATTATTAAAAAAACACTAAGTAAAAAAGTTGTCAAAATCTTAGCAGCAGTCTCTGCTCTCAAGTGCTGGGGGCGTGTCTGCTGTAGGAGCTGAAACCACGCCCACTCACGGAAAAAGTGCCATACAGCTACAACCTAAATGGATGATAGTGTTGCGATTGTGTTAGGGCTCGGTGGCTCCAGTGCGTCATCGAGCCACCGTTTTAGACCCGCCCGAATAATCCTGAACACAAAAATGTAGAAAAACTGTTTAATGGTATAACTCCATAATTCAGTACTACATAGTTCACTGTCTGTAACGTGTTTCAGCAATACATTTCTAGTATTTATAAGGTGTTTAGAAACAAAACTCTATATTAAATACTGATGGAGCGAAAAATCGGCAGATAGTGCTTGCTATGCTCCTCATTGAATTACGGTAAAATGCTGCTATATGCAAAAGGAGGGCGACAGAGAAAAACCATTTACACATGCATATCCAGGAAATGGCTTTAAGCATATACACTCACCTAAAGGATTATTAGGAACACCTGTTCAATTTCTTATTAATGCAATTATCTAATCAACCAATCACATGGCAGTTGCTTCAATCAGGGGCGTCATGCACCAATTTTTTTTAAGGGGGCACAGTGTCAACAGCTCACAGAAATTTGTGCATACACAGACATCAAACGAAATATAGAGCTTTCAGTCTTTTCCATGGCACTTACATTTCTAACAATCTGAAAACACCTGCTTTCATGCAAAAAACTCCAAAATTAAGAGTGATGACTAACTAAGTCTTAATGGCTTGTTTAATTGTGTCATTAATGCATTTTGCACAACAACTACATTATCATATAAAATTAATGTAATTTTAAATCCATAAAGTATATAAACAACGAAAATGACATAAGCTATAGACGGTTTCATTGGAAGCACGTGATACACGTCTGGATCTGAACCTTACTTCCGGTTTCGTTTTTTTAATGCTCTGACTAGTTGCTAAACTGATCTCTTGAACAAATGCCTCGTCGAAAATAACAAATGTTTTGGTTTCCTAGGTAATCTATGTGTTGTTTTTTTGCTTGTTATGTAAATAAACTACGTTTAAAGAACTTTGTTGTTATTTATTCTTAGCGGAGTTTACCGGAAGCTTCGTGCAGCCGCTTGTTTATGTTGTTACTGCTGAAACGGTCTATAGCCGCGTGATTGATTTTAATGTTCAATAATGATTTTTAAAAATATGTTTAGATAAAATTATTAGAGGAACGGATTATTGCATTAAATTTTACCTCATGTGAGCATGTGAGATTCCGCGCCCGCGTGAACTCTGGCGAACTTTGGCGTTGTGCCAAGAAGATGAATCTCTACTAATATAACGTTGAGACGGTCACATTTAAAACCATACATTTTCTACACAGAGGAGGTTAACTGCACATTACCGTACTGGGGTTTGGAAATGTTGTGAGCGTTTCTAACACGTTTTAATTCCTCAGATAGCCAAATGCAGCAGCATCCAGCAACAGCAGAGAGCTCGTGAGCGCGCCCAGATGCTGATGACGTCTGCGACTGCGCTCTGACTGCAGCGCCAGCTGCCGCCAGAATAAAAGTAATGTAACATGATCAAAACACTATCAAAACGGCGAAAATCTCCAAAAAGTGACAAGGATGCAGCACAGAATGTATAATATTGTGCATATTAAACAGATTAAAAGTCAAATTACAGATTAATGGACGCTTATTTGATTTTGAGGTTGGATGCAAAATCCATTGGCTCAAAAAAAACAAGGGGGCAGGTGCCCCCTCAGTTTGAATGGGCATGACGCCTCTGGCTTCAATGCATTTAGGGGTGTGGTCTTGGTCAAGACAATCTCCTGCACTCCAAACTGAATGTCAGAATGGGAAAGAAAGGTGATTTAAGCAATTTTGAGCGTGGCATGGTTGTTGGTGCCAGTCGGGCCGGTCTGAGTATTTCACAATCTGCTCAGTTACTGGGATTTTCACGCACAACTATTTCTAGGGTTTACAAAGAATGGTGTGAAAAGAGAAAAACATCCAGTATGCGGCAGTCCTGTAGGTGAAAATACCTTGTTGATGCTAGAGGTTAGAGGAGAATGGGCCGACTGATTCAAGCTGATAGAAGAGCAACTTTGACTGAAATAACCACTCGTTACAACCGAGGTATGCAGCAAAGCATTTGTGAAGCCACAACATGCACAACCTTGAGCTGGATGGTTACAACAGCAGAAGACCCCACCGGGTACCACTCATCTCCACTACAAATAGGAAAAAGAGGCTACAATTTGCACGAGCTCACCAAAATAGGACCGGAAAAATGTTGCCTGGTCTGATGAGTCTCGATTTCTGTTGATACATTCAGATGGTAGAGTCAGAATTTGGCGTAAACAGAATGAGAACATGGATCCATCATGCCTTGTTACTACTGTGTAGGCTGGTGGTGTAATGGTGTGGGGTATGTTTTCTTGGCACACTTTAGGCCCCTTAGTGCCAATTGGGCATCGTTTAAATGCCACAGCCTATCTGAGCATTGTTTCTGACCATGTCCATCCCTTTATGACCACCATTTACCCATCCTCGGATGGCTACTTCCAGCAGGATAATTTCACAAAGCTCGAATCATTTCAAATTGGTTTCTTGAACATGACAATGAGTTCATTGTACTAAAATGGCCCCAACAGTCACCAGATATCAACCCAATAGAGTATCTTTTGGATTTGGTGGAACGGGAGCTTTGTGCCCTGGATGTGCATCCCACAAATCTCCATCAACTGCAAGATGCTATCGTATCAATATGGGCCAACATTTCTAAAGAATGCTTTCAGCACCTTGTTAAATCAATGCCACGTAGAATTAAGGCAGTTCTGAAAGGGAAAGGGGGTCAAACACAGCATTAGTATGATTTTTCTAATAATCCTTTAGGTGTATTTATATTGCTGTTCTTCAAACCTTTTCAGGTATATTCGTGGTAAACAAGAATATGTGTAATGTTTGACGGGTGTTGCTTTTTCAAATGTTATAAACAGTGTTGGGGAAAGTTACTTTTAAATGTAATGCATTACTATATTAAGTTATTCCCACATAAAGTAACTAATTCTGCCCTACAAAGGCTAAGTGCATTAACTACGCAAAACACTGAAACCGAGAAAACGTTTCTCTGAAATGGGACAAAATTGAACCAGTAGACTTTGTCACAAGACACAACAGATCTCACAAAGCCCATTTCAACCCTCAAAATGCGTAGTTACTGCGCTTTGGCTTTGTAGGGCAGAATTGTGTTACTTAGTTACGTTTCATGGAAAGTAATGCTTACGTTACTTTTTAGTTACTTTTGCATTACTTTTTCTTGGCTAAGGCTTGATCTCTTTCAGGCCATGCAGGTGTTTTATGACTGAAAAGTTCTGCATTCAGAAATTGCATATTTCATCACAAAAATGTTGAGCTCTGGCCTGCTACCTCAGTTTCTGACTCAAACTGTTTCCACACAGGCGTGTACGCATAGAGTGCATAATTTGACTACGTTCAGTTTAAATCAGTACATAATAGTTTTTTAATAAAATTAATTAAACTAAAAAAGTAACTTGCATTTGTTTTCCTAAAATAACTAAAATATTAATGTGTACATTTAAAAAGTAATGCGTTACTTTAATCGTTACTTCAGAAAAGTAATATTATTACGTAATTCACGTTACTTGTAATGAAGCTGTGCATAATCTCGGCTGTGTGATTCAGAATAGTTATTGGCATGTATTTTTAGTGTGTATCGGCATTTATCGTCCCATCCCTACTTTGAAATGATTTAAACAAACTTTAACTTTATTTGCAACCCAAGCAATAATTTTGTTAATTAACTTCTACATTAAAAGACATAAAGTATCAATCTTGTCAATCTATCAAATATCAGGCTCAGTAAAATAATTTACACGTCAAGAACGAATAATCTTATTTAAGATTCATATTGCTTACCATATTTCATGAAATTTTGTGGTTTATTGACCGTATGACAGAGAAGCAACAACAGCTCCCTTCCCCATACGTCAATACCAATGAATACAGGACACACTTTAAAACAGACTTCATATGGTCTTATCTGGAAGATATGCAGTTTAAAATTGCGGCTTCCTGTCTGTCTGTAGCAAACCACAATGTAGCTTCTAAACAGAAAAACAATTCTGTCGCTTGTAAGGATAATGCAAGCATTACTTTGAAGCAGGGCCGTGGGACATTGGGAGGGCATTATAAAGTATTTTTAGTTGTTGGTAATGAGGGCAAACGTTACAGATTAATAAATGGTTGCCTTTGATGATATCAACGGCTGGTGTTGTCATAACTACAGATTATGAGGTAATAATCGCAAAGATCTCAAGGGAAATACTGGAACAGCTATCGGTGAATAAAATAATGACGTTTGTTTGCTTTACCTTCCTGGAACTAATGAAAAGGCTTTAGGATGAAAATAAAACCACAGAGTTTAAGAACCACTAATGTAGCCTATCTAAATCATACTTCCAAGCGGAAATATAAAGAAGGATGCCGGTGCAACAAGTTTTTAATTAAACTTGTTGGTCATATTTGAGACATTGCAACCACAATGATTAAATGGTGGCAGACACGTCTATATTTTAAACATAGTGACATACATAGTACTACAGCCTACATATTTTTCCAACATAGGCTTTTCCATAGCTATAAGTAGCTTCTGTACATGACACAAATTAGATTTCTGTTTTGGATCCAGTCCAGGGCATTCGAACGTTAATCATATTATCATTACCCATCAAATCTTGTTACCCACAGTCAACACTGATCTGGAGTAGACAGAGATTCCAAAGGCTTTTGTCATTTCTGTGTCTAAATTAGTTAGAATGATACATGTTCGGTCAAAGCATTTCTGCCCTGGAACAAAGCCAGGGCAAAACACAACAAAGCCAAACTTCTCAGTTCCAGTCAAGCTCCTCCCCTGTCCTCCGTCACACACTCACAAAACACACACACATACATACACAAACGCACATATCTTTGCGTGATGGGAAATGAATGACACGCCTCAAACAGCGCTGCCTTTTCTTACGGTCTGCTCTCCCAAGGAGAATGAGGAAGTTCAGAGAGAAATATCAAATTACAGTTTGATAATATTGTGTCTGGATATTTCACCATATGAATGTAAGAATGGTGATTCATGACTCAACAAAAGCTTCAATGCCAGCACTTACTAGCCGACGCCATGCAGTGAGAGGCAGTGATTTCTTGCCTATATAAACAACCTACAGAAGACAACAAAAGTTGCTTGCTGTAAAAATGCAACTTTTAAATTGTTACGGTTTTATGATCTTATAGAAAGTCAGGAAGCAAAATCAATAATGTCCATTAAGTTATTAAGTCATATATAAATCCAACTTTATCCAAGCAAATCTACACTTAAAACTGTGAAGTCAAAGGTATTCATTAAACAATTATGTTTAGGATGTATACATGTCCTGAAGGGCTGTCTAATTATATAGGCTAATGCATGTTTGACTGAAATGTTTACCTCATGTGAAATGAATCTCAGATTTCAGCACAAAGGGAAAATCCCTTTAACTCAGTGGGGCTGCACTCTTTTTGCCTGATGATTACCTAGGATTAGAACTGAGCTGATTTTGAGTTTTGTTGTTTTGAAAACATAAATCTATTCCATTCTTAAAATCCTCAGTATATTCCCAGCTCAGTGACCCACTTTCCCACAAACACTAGGAAACAAATGCAAAAGCACATTTGCAGACTCTGATGTAGGCTTATTACCATTGCAAACCTAATAACCAGGGAATTTTGTGATGTGTCCTCTTGTATGCGTTTTAAAGACAAACTAGACAGAATGACTTTTACAACAAATAGGCATAATTTGTATTTTATTTTTGCCAAAATGATACTGAAAACGTATCAGTGCTTGCATAAAAACAGTGCAAATCTACATTTTAATGTTAGGTTAATGAATTACTTTGTCGAAAAACAAATGAATTATAATATAGTTCAATACAATAATACCATTATTCCATCTATTCACGGTCATGAAATTAATCTTTCTTATAGATCATGTCAGACTATCTGCCCCCAGCACCTGTTTAAGCATTAAACACACATTGTACTACTGCTACTACTCTGGTTATACTAACTGCGTCAGACTCCGTGGGTGAGAGAGTGGGTGGGAGGGAGAGAGGTGTTGTTAACACACCGTCTGCCCCGAACTCAACAAATTCATGGCCGCTTGATCTCGCTCTCCCACTCGGCGTGACGTCATTCAAGAACACGATCTAATGGTTCACCTGTCATTTTCAACCGAGTCCCACACAATGACATCACACGACACCTTTCAAGCTACGCTCATGACATAGTTATTGGTGGTTGGGTGAGGGGTAAACTGAAGCAGAGGGGCTAAGTGGGTAAGCAAAATTTAAACACGAAGGTAGTTTCACATACACGAACCAGTACAGTTTCAGGTCACATGCTTTACTTCTGCTTTTTAGCAGAGAGAACAGTAAAAGAGGAACAACGGGTCGACGTTATAATGCCTTTAAAAAGCTTGGGGAAGTAAGAATTTTTCTCTGTCTCTGTTGTTGTCTCATGCAAACAGTTTTAATTGTGAAACTCATTATGGTGAATCCTAAAGAACAACAATAAACATGAGACAAGCTCGTGTCGCGTTTTATTACGTCAGTAGCGTATAGTCCCTTATTAAACTAAATAATAATAATTATAATAGTTAAGTTTAGCAAAGCTATTGTAATGTTTTGATTTTGTAATAGTGAAGGCAAACACACAACATTGAACACATGCCGTGCGTTTGCGCCTACAGTTCACAGAGCTGTCATCACGGAAAAAATAAGCGGTGACGAAAACAACCAAACATATATTTTAAAACTGCGCATGTTTCTGAACAGGATTTACTGTGACCTCTGCTGGTTGTGAGTTTGTATCACATTTGTATCGCGCCTGATTATGCACAGATGGCGCCCCCCGCAGGGTCCTTGTATATATTACAGGCTCATAATGCATTCGACCTACACTGTAAAAAGTTTGATTAAATACTTTAATTGATAACACTTAAAAAGTAAAAAAAATTCTTATTTTAAATATTTCACCCCCTACAAGCAGTGAATCTCAACTTTTTTTATTTCAAGGCCCATCATTGTCAATATTAATTGATTGTAATGCTCCTTACTAATAAAATGCTGTGTTTTGCATTCCTGGAAAAATAAATGCATTATTAAAATAAAACTAACACTTAGAATTTGTATAGATTTTCAAACAGATTTTAAGTTGTTTTATCTAAATTTAATGTTTGCTTTACTCATTTTAGTGATTGTTATCCAGAGTCCCCTTTGAAAGTTTGCTGAGGCCCCCTAGTGGACGCTGGCACCCTAGTGGCCTAAACTCTGTAGTCAGATAGTCAGAGGCTACTGTATAATAATACGAAATACCAATATTTCGTTTGCCAATAAAGCGCACTTAAAGAGAGATAGAGAGAGAACAAAAATCTTTTTTTTACTTTGAGAGAGAGAAAATATTTGTGCTTTGGCACTGACAAATGTACAGTTTTGTCATGCCAATAAAAAGGGATTGTTGGAAAGAGATCATGACCCCTAAGCTCTGGAATGATTTGCCAACTGATGTCCGTGAATCAGACAGTCGATCACTTTAAATCTAAACGTAAGACTTTTTTCTTTAATAACAAAGCATTCACATAATTTGTCTAGTAAATGTACTTATCTCGGAATAGTTCGCTTGTACCGAACAAAGCATTCACATTACTATTTACACTTATTGCAAAGAATTGCTACTACACGAAGTAAATAGCATTGCTGTTTTCACATACTTTAAGTAGCATATCACTAAGAAAATGCTGATATTGTCACTTAGTGTAAATAGAATATTATTACTATCTTAATTTAGTGTAAACCGCATCTACAGCTATTTATATGTAGTGTAAATAGTATCTAATGCTATTTGCAGTGGGATATTTCACCCACAGTTGGCGTTACCCTATTAACATCCATAGTATTTGTTTTTCCTGCTATGGAAGTCAGTAGGGACCACCAACTGTGTGCTTACCATCATTTATCAAAATATCTTATTTTGTGCTCAACAAAATAAAATAAAAACTCATACAGGTTTAGAATAATTGAGGATGAGAAAATAATTTTTGGGTGAACTATCCCTTTAACTCTATAACGTAAAAGCCCAACACCTGTTAATTCTTATGCAATGTATAGTTCGAAATAAAATATGAAGTACAGTCTAAAAACAAATGGTGCTAGAAAGCACTTAAAGTGGTTCACTGGCTTGTAATCATATAGGGGAACCATTTTAAGTGCCATATAGCACCTATGTAGTACCTGTGTAGAATCTGTGTAAAACCATATTGTGCTTTATAGAACCATATCTGGTGCTATAGTGGTGCTATATCACCTCCCGAATGGTTCTTCATAGGTGCACTAAAAATGGTTCCCCTATGATTACGAGCTTTAAGTGCTATTTAGCACTAACTTTTTTAGAGTGTATCTTTGGATAAAAGCCTCTGCCAGTTTGTCTTTACACTTTAGGTCAAACAAGTTTCATTGTAACTTCAAACAGGTTACATCTTGCCTGTTTGGCCTACTTTATTCCACATCTGGGAATCTTGAGAATGCAATTTATGTAGTGCGCTGCTGCTGAGCGAATGAGCCTCTCATACCAAAAATTCGCCTGGATTGGGAGTGGCACATTCCAAATCCCAGGATTTGGCTCTTCCATACATGGTAAACTTCAATATAACATGACGTAACGGTCCACCCCTAAACAAACAGGAAAAAAGCTCTTATCAGCCGAGACCTGAAATTATTCGTTCACATTTGCGGAAGCTCCGCCCAGGTGCCGTCGCTACAAAGTAAACGCCCTATCCCGCTACAGTTACCAGAAACTGGTCTTCATACGACGACAGTTTACAGTCTGCTAGTTCAGGATTAAGATACTTGTTTGGAAGTACAATGCCGTTACGTGTTGTTTTAGAAGGTCCTGGGCCGTGGGGATTCCGTCTGGTAGGAGGAAAAGATTTCGAGCAACCTTTGACCATCTCGAGGGTAAGATACTCTTTTAGGATCACTTGAGATTTCGGTGGTATTCAACATCGCTTTCAAATACATTACTCGTTCAGACGGTTTAACATACTTACTAGACCAGCTAAACTTTCACAACAGAAGTGTCACGCCTGCAGCATCCCACCGAAAAGCACATGTTGGCAACAATATCCTCGAAATTTGTGGTTTTGCGCAGACTGAACGGGGTATGACATTAAGGTACCGCGAGAGCGATTTGAAAGCACGGGGTTGCAATTGCTCTCGCGGTACTTCGATGCCGGTCGAAGTCAAACACGCCTGCAACGAGCAGCTAGATTGAAAGTCATGAAACATGCTGACAAAAACAAACACATTTGCAGTTTAGGAAACAAAACTAGTTCTGGTAGTTCAGAATTTTTTTAGGTATCCACTAGATTTTATCGCCAAAGCTACAGCCCCACAGCATTACAAGAATGTTTAGCCTGTTTGATAGTAACATGAGACGCTACAGATTTATTGCGTAACCCTGTACCTTCAACCCCGACAAGATGCCTCCTGTCTCTTTAGGCAAGGAAGTAGAGGAAGTCATCACTGACAAGTAAAAGCTGATCCAATAGTTGTAACTGTCGGGGGGTTAAACCGCAACATGGCATCTCTCATTTGTCTTAAAAGCTTTGCGATAAAACTGTAAAAAGTCATTTGAAATTAACAAAGCATGTTTTAATGTTTTCTGACATGACAGGACAGTTTTTTTCCTCGGTTTTAATGATAATGATGATTTTTGATGACTTATCAGGTGACCCCTGGAAGTAAAGCAGCGCAGGCCAATCTTTGCATTGGGGACATGATTCTGTCTATAGATGGAGAGTCCACAGATGGTATGACACACCTGGAAGCCCAAAATAAAATCAAGGGCTGCACGGATGAAATGGTGCTTTCCGTTGACAGGTGGGACATTACTCGATTTAAAGGGGTGTGCAGTGACTTATAAAGTGTAAGAAATGTATGGTTGGGTATGAGTATGCAGACTTTCAGGAAGCCATAATAGTTTTTATTCTTAACAGTTTGGCTGCAATACTTTGTTTGATTGGTCCCGTTTTTATGTTTGCATTAAATCCTAACATAAAAAGGATTTTACTTAAAAAGTGAAAATTTAGGAAAATGTGGATGGCTATGTCATTAATAGCATTATAATGTAACTCCATGACATGGTTTTGCTGAATAACGATGACAAGTGATGAAAAATGTTATACATTAGTGATCATTTTCAACACATTCTTACTGATGGTCCCATAATGTTACTTTTGTCTCAGCCTTACATTTGCAACATCAATCTTTATTCATCATAGAAAACAAAATATATAATTTTCACTTTAGTCATGTAGTAATTCAATGTATAAACTTTCTTTATAGATCAGAGTCAAAAATGTGGTCACCACTGGTCACTGAAGAAGGAAAGACTAATCCGTACAAGATGAATCTGGCAAATACAGACCCACAGGTGTGTTTTACCTCTGTTAAACTGGGAGTTTTAAATTCACCCCAATCCAATGTGTCACATTCAATCAGCTGTAAAGCCCTGCATAGCGCATGAGGCTATCATATATATAACAGGACACTGCTGTTAAACAAATAAAGGCTCGGCATTATAGACTGCCAATATGAAGTCATTGTTTATGTCCTAACAAGCCTTTTCCATGGAGACTGGAGTTTATCAGCCAAAACCATGACGCAAGATCCACATCCTGCAGGCTTAGTTGGAAATTTAGGGTCAAAATGTGGCTGATCATAGGAAGTGTGGGGAGTTTGACTACATAGTTTGGCGCTATAAAAGTTTCCTGACTCAAGCAGAGAACTGTTAAGAGTGAAAGTGTGCATAATAATAGCATGCAGACTGCTATTAGCGTCGTTGTTGTTGTTAACAGTGGAAAGTTTCACAATATCTTAAATGCTTAGTCAATGTGGTGGCAACTCTTTCTGTCAGTTTTCCTGTTGGTTTATGGGTTTTGTGTTCATAGCTTGGTTAAAAATCTACAGCTGCAAAGTAATGATTAATTTTCAGATCACTTGGTCTAAATAGAACACATGCCTTAAAATGATGTATTGGGTGTCAATTGTTTCTCTAGTTGTGTTTTAAAGCTGTAATTATGGCCTTTTCACTAAGCCCCTATTTAAAATGTTTTGACCTAGATGTGCAGCACCTGCATTTCTTGCTCTTCAGGTTACCTGGTCTCTCTTTCTGTAGGATGTGAAACACATAGGCTCTGCTCATAACAGGAGTGCCATGCCATTCAGTTCGGGTGGTCCGAGAGTAGTCACCAACCTGTACAACAATCCTGCTGGCCTGTACTCCAATGAAAACATTAAGAGCTTTAACAGTGCAGTGGGTGATGTCAAGAACTCTGCCACCTCTAGTGAATCCAGTAAAAAGTAAGCATGCTTTAAACATTCATTGCATGTCAGTGTTTGTGGACTGTGAGATCAGTTGCTTTTAACAGATGTAAATTGTCTTACATTTACATATTTTGCATTTGGCAGAGGCTTTAATACAAATCAATTTTAAATGTTCTTTTGATGTTAGGTGTCTATGACTGTCATCAGTCTAAACGTTGATCTCTTTTACAGCTTAGATGCTTCTAGACCGGGTCAGGCAAGGCCTCCATTAGCTGCAGAATCTGAGGTGTACAAAATGCTCCAGGAAAATCAAGAGGCCCAAGAGCCTCCTCGCCAGTCTGCTTCTTTTAAAGTTCTGCAAGAGATCCTGGACACTGGTATATATCACAAACACCACACATACACTGAATGGGTCAATGTATTGTAAACACTACTTGAAAGCAAATTTACCTGACGGCAGATTTTTAACTTAAATATTAGCTGGGATCAGATATTTTACACCTGATGCCAAACAAGCCTCTCCAGACCTACACATGCATGTTCCACTTTTTAAACTTTTTAAAACTTTTTTGCACATATAAGATTAAGGTTTGAACTTACTATAACCATTATTTTTAGAGGATTTATAAAATATTTCCTATAGAATTATTTACATTTTTTAGATTATCATTATAAAAAATTATCATTACCACAACATGATATTTCATTAAATATATGCATTTACAAACTCATGTTTCGGTAATGAGAACTAAAAAGTTGTCTAGGTACTATGACAAACAAAATTTCAACTTTTATCTGGAGAGAAAAAATAAGAACTGCTTACCTGGTATCCATCTTGAGTGTCACAGTCAATTATGTCCCTTTCAACAATTTGTTTTGAAAATGTTAGTTCATTGAGGGCTTAAACAATGATTGAAAATTGTTGCGGAGGATGAGAAAATTGGTCTTGGACACATTTATATTCCTTATTATTGTCTCTACATTTACCAATGATCACCAAATACCACATGTTTCTTTACTGTAAATGTTTATAGTATAACATGCACTGAAGCTTTTTATTTATTTATTTTTTATTATAAATATTTTTCCATGTCAAAGAACCCAAATCCAGTCATGGACACATTGCGGTAATGAAAAATTTCCCCTTAAATTAGGAAAAAACAAATAATGTGCAAAATAGTACATGAAGAGATGTTTGGAACTGTATGCTCCTTATTTTGATACTCTTACTTTGCATTTACTTTTTATCAAAATGTTTCATGACACCTCATAAATCTAATTTCATGAGAATCACCCATATTTGTAAACAAATTGTACACATTTTTAAATGGCATCAAATAGTTAGGTCTTGGCATTAAACAAATCTTTGTTTTTCTGTGTCAGGTGATTCAGAAAAACCCTCTGGCTTCAGGAGTGTGAAAGCCCCCTCCCCAAGAATTGGAGCCTCAGTAGGGAATACTGAAAAGCTCAGTGTGTGTGACAAATGCGGATCAGGGATTGTGTAGGTTTCATTTTTTTATTTATTAAATATCTTTACAAGATTAGTTTCAGTGAAAACACTTTTAAGAATAGTTGTATGTACTATTTTGCTGTTAAATGCTGCCATCTAGTGGAATACGTTGAAACTCTTAGAATCCCAACTACAATTTTATAAAGTCTTGTTTTCTTTCAAATATTACATCATGATAGGAAGTGTTTTATACACATTTCAATATATTGTGACTAACTTCTTAATGCATTTCTTATTTGATTGTGGGAATGATGGTCAAAGTTCGAGACCGGTTTCGCCACCCAGAATGCTACGTCTGCACAGACTGCGGGATCAACCTTAAGCAGAAAGGACACTTTTTTGTTGAGGACAAGATTTACTGCGAGAAACACGCACGTGAACGTGTCACTCCTCCAGAGGGCTATGATGTCGTCACGGTTTTTCCAAAGTAGAGCTTTCTTCCAGCGATGCTTCAGAACTGCACATTCCCTCGTGTGGGAAAACTTAATAGGAAATCTGTAACACTTTATATGGATAGTCTTTGACTGAGGCTGCTTTTTGCCAAAAAATGTATAACTCTTACATGCACAGGTAGTGCATGGATTTCAGACAGTGGACGTCTGCAACAGTTATCAGGAAATGCACCACCTGAATACAGTAGACTATGTGAATGTAGTGAGTCTATCCAGATGAGGTGTAATCGTTTATACATTCCAATTTCTTAGTCATTCCGTAATATAAAGGGGTAATATTATTGGTGCTAAGACCACTTTTTACATTTTCATCTTTAAGTTTCTTTGAAATTGATAGTTGAATGTATGTTTGGGCATGGTCATATTCCTAATATTCAAGTATGTATGCTATTTTTTGGATCCCCTATATTTTTTATGAAAATAACTCTTTCATCTTGGCTTGAGAAATAAAAATTTTGCATATCTTTGTGAACTTTCGTTATCTTAGAAGAATATTGGATATTCTTTTTACACAGACTTTAACTGTGTATTTTATAGTGTCTTGGCTTTTTGAGTTTTGTTGATTCAAGCACCTTTAAGTGGTCTGAGTGGAAAGAAAACTATAAGTGTGTTTGACTTCATGAGGCGCATGAAGCTCGGGGGCGGATGACGTTGGTATCGCGAGAACGATTCGAGAAATCATACGGAGAAGACTGATTCCAAATCGCTCTCGCGGTACTTTGATGTCATCCGCCTGTCGGTATACTTGCGGGGCGAACAACTCATATTTTCATAATTCGCTAAGGTGAAACATTTTGACAAAAACTAGCATACACAATAAAAGTAAACGTATCAATTCAAGTTGATAATTTAAGAATGTTAGTATTTGTACAATCAACAAACAACTGAAAATAGCCTATTTAAACGCAGATGGCACAAAGAAAGTAAAAGCAAAAACGTTATATTACTCAGTGTGTATTTTTTTCCATTTAGTTTTTAGTGCTTTAGTAGAATGTTATCACCTTTTAAACCAATTATTGAATAGTCATCAAAATAACACTGGTGTTCCGGCTAATTTACAAGTATTCAATAATAACTTATTAAAGGAAAAAATAATTGCACATAAATTATTTTTGTAGATTCATAGCAAAACAAATAAATACGTGCATAAATAAAAAATGCACTCATAAGAAACAGAAAAAAATATTTTACATTTAATTGCTTATACAAAAAATAACGAATCAAGGAGAGTGATTAATTTACTGAAATAAGTAGGCCTAAAAAATCAGCCCTTGAAATCATTATAAAATGATTGAATGCATATAAAAACATTTTAAATATGCATGTTTTTTGTTTGTTTGAAGGCTTAGACGCAACAAGGCAAAAAACAAATCTGCCAAATTTGCTGTGTGAGAAAAAAACATTGCTACTAGCAAAAGCTTTCTCTGGGAAAACGAAAAGTCAAGTTTTCTTGAAAATTGCTGTTAAATTCTTCAAGTAATGAATTCGTGTAGTTGCCTTGTGTTTCTTGCCAACTTGATGGTGAGATCGTCGAGTGCCACTTGGACATGCAATCGTCTGGTGCGCCATAACGCAAATCCAAACATCCACTTGGCACCACGAGGCTCTCTTGAACGTGATGTGAAATATGTCGAACATGATCTGGAATTCTCAGCGTTTCTGACAATGCCCAAATATAATTATGAGCGAACCTTAAAGTCTCAATTTTTGTCAATTTTGCATCATCAGGAAAAGTTGGAAGGACGCTTCTCAGGGTATCCAGGGCAGAGTTCAGTTTATGCATACGATCCCTTTCTCTGTCGTTCGCCTTCATTCTGCGATTGCCACGTTGTTTGCTCTGTGATTTACCTGGTATCCTTTTCCTTTGGTTTTTCGTTCTTGTGTTCTCATTACCAAACACAGATGAGCATTCTTCAGTCGTCAAGTCTACATTTACCGGCTCAGATTCTCTGTTGTGTTTAAAATGTTGATCTTTAGTGTTCAACAATCCTGGCACAAGATCTGATGTTGAATTCCAGTTAGAGTTAAAGGTCCCATTTCTTCTTTCTGAAGCGCACGTAGATTTGGGGGTCATTCTGTACAAAAACACAACACATTCTATTTAAAGACACTGAATAACTGTACAAAAAAATCAAGTCAAAATTTCCAGGGAAAAAAAGCTTACCTCTTGCAGCCTGGCTCAGTGAAACCGAGGTTCCGTGAGGGCATTGGTCTCCAATAGTGAATGTCCTATCCACCAGTGAACAACCTGCAGTCTCTTATTCATTCCCTCAATATATAAATCATAGGGACAATAGAGGGTGATGCGCCCATTCGTCATTTATGTCTCTTTATCCTATCTGCACTCTAGGATAAACAAATGGAGTCAAGTGGCCAATCAGAACTCTGGTTGCAGCAATTAACAAAAACAGACGGGTGACAAAACAAGAAACAAAATGTCACTTAAGTTTTTTGTAAGCCTAGTTGTCTTTATACAAAGCAGACTATATAGTATAATTCATTTATACGATTAAGAGACAACTTAATCTGAATCTGGGCACATAGTCTTTATTTTGCGCAAAAATATGTTACTACATGTCACTGAGATTGATTTGCTTCATGGTATGCGCAATATTTTCCAAACATCATCCTTTAAAAATCATAATAGGTTATTGAATCCTGACCAGGAATAGTCTCAGTGGAGCGCAGCACACGATTTTGGGTTCTTGTGGTTCCATTTATTTGGGTCAATAGCCTACATTTGCTATAGAATTATTAAACCTGCATAGTTTAAAAACGATTACAAGCATTTTATTGGCAATTTTAAATGCATTTCAACAAGACATTAGCATCAATTAAAGATGAAAATATAAACAATATTCTGCTTAAATGTCGTTACCGTCGTGCGCCTTGCTAATTTAGTGTGCGTAAATTGTGCCTCAGCGCACATAACCTAAAAAATAATGTTTAATCTGTAAAAATGTGAAATATCTCGTGTCTTTGGGCAGTAAAACACACTGTCTTTGCTCCTAGCACATTGACAACACAGAATATGGTGCATCAAAAATTGTGCAAAGAAAGCAAAATGCGTGCGCACTGGTGTCTCCAAATGGAGTCGCCTATTAAAAACATCAGGTGCGCATTATGGCCATGATCACAGCTACAAACAAAAGACCTTTTCGACATAGTCAGATAGCATACGATTAGACTTGGCACCAAGTCTTGATAAATTTTCATTTATTGGAGAGTCTAAAGCACTGTTATAGGCGAAAAATATTTACCATGGTCCCCAAGTGTCCACAAAAGCACTCGTCGCCAGTCTAACTAAATATGTATTTTGTAGGATATCTGATAACCATATGCTTTCAATAAAGTGGACAAATAAGCCAAGGAGATAGGGTATGTTGTCGTGCTGTTGTAAAGGCCTTTAAGTAATCCAAAGTAAACCAAATCTTACCGCTTTACAAATATGGATCTGATGCCAGATCCATATTCGGATATCGCGGGACAGGTGTGAGTTTGGGATTGTCAGATTTGTCTCCCGATTTTTATCAGTGCCGAGTAATATCTTGCTTGTTATGCAAAGTATGGGCAAACACAGGTGACCTGCTGCTGTGGAAATCATAGATATCGCAAAGAACATGATTTAACAATAAATGCGACTTACTGAAGAGCAGGTGATACCTGCCCCAGCTCTCTTGATTGATACTCCTTCAACTGCTGCACTTTACAAGCTGTTGTAATTATTTATTAAACGAAATCTATTTCTTATTATTTTAGCAAACAGAAGTACCAGGTGGGGCTTTATTTTCATCCCTAGCCTTTGTTTGAAGGACATCTGAAGAAGGCAATCAAGGACTAAAACTCGCTGACCAGCTTTTTGCCATCCATTTGTCCCAAACTGGCAGAAAAGCTATTTAATTCTTCTCTCTTGTTCAGACACGGAAAAGGCTGCACATAAAGAAGAAAAGGAAACTTCACAGTGAAGAAAAAAACAACAACTTAAAAACAGTTAATTACAACCCGGATGCCATATGTACACCTCTTGTTAAAACTCGGACAATGTAAACTCTTTTGTGTGGTAAAACGTGCACCTTTGGAGACGTGTGCGCTTTTGGAACGGTGTGCGCATCGAGACCAGAAAGATCTTGAGTACACTTCTTGGAAGAAGTAATGCAGTTTTAATGTGCTGTTGAGGTCCCTTTTAGAGTCCACCCATTGTGCTAAACGGCATATGCTTGTTATGAACCGAATACACCAATTATAACTGAATAGCCAAGAGCTTCTTGCTACAACTCTATTTGGTTTGAGCAATCGGGGGTCACTCTCAATAATTAAGCTTTGGTGCTGTGAATGCGTCGGTTCAAGTCAGCTTTTCTCCCAGCCACATAGTGCACATATTCAATGGCGCACGTACGCTTCAATCGAGTTTATCTTACCATTGCTTTAACTTTAAATTAACATTAAATATAATGTTATAACTATAATAACTGTAACATTTCTATAGAAATTAGTAAACAATGGTAAGAGTTAAGGCACTTTGCTATATACATTTCTATATATTTTTCCAAGAAATCAGCTGAGAAATATTGTAAGCCTAATTCATTTCACTTCCTTAGCTTAGTAATACTTTTAGACAGATATCACCATAGTCCCAAACACCGTAACCGTTTTTTCTTTTCTTTTTTTGCTTTTCAGTCAATAGGTTACAAAGATAAAAGGGAACATAAAAGGAACTTCAATGCTTTGTCAGTCTGAAACTAGACTACAGAAAAGAAGCATGACATTAAAGGGTAACATGGCATTATAAAGGTGGTCTAATTATAATTGAAGCATATAATATTATTTATATAATAGCCTAATATAAAGACATAACGATCAAAATTAAAAATCAAAGAAAATAAATATATAATTAACCCTAAAATAGGTTAATAAACGATAAAACAAAAAATCCAATTAAAGTTTTATACCTACAATGTAGTAGACTATAAGTGGGAATAATGTGTATTTTGACAGTACTAAAGCCAATAGGCTATCTCTCACTTAAAACCATTCAATAAGAAACAAAAGTTGAAATAGACTCAACATATAACAAATTGTAATCTAAACGGAATTGTTTAATTAACAATGATAGTTCAGAATACAAATAAAGCACCAACATCAGCTGCGTCTGTATGTATTTAGAAACTCATTGATTGCGCCACCAAATGGCTGCGCAACGTATTGCATGTTGCAAATTTTCTTGCGAACAGCACTTTAGGCTGCAAATGTATTTTGTGGTGGTTATGTCACAATTTTCTGTTTATTAAAACGTATAGGCCTAGTTTCACAGACAAGGCATAGCTAAAGCAAGGACTAGGCCTTAGTTAAATTGATAATAAAAAGGAATAAATAATTATGTCAAATAAATCTTTGGTATCTCCAGAGTATCTAAGTTCTAGCTCAAAATCCCCTATATAGATAATTTATTATAGCATGTTAAAATTGCCACTTTGTAGGTATAAGCAAAAATGTGCCGTTTTTTGTGTGTCCAGTGCTGCAGTTGGATAGTGCAGATTAAGGGGCATATTATCCCCTTCTGACATCACAAGGGGAGACAAATTTCAATTACCTATTTTCCACATGCTTGCAGAGAATGGTTTACCAAAAAATTAAGTTGCTGGGTTGTTCTTTTTCACATTTTCTAGGTTGATAGAAGCACTAACTGCAAGTGCTAGCCTCTAGCCTCAAGCCTTGTCTGTGAAACAGGGGGTTAGGTGATGGTTTCCTGGACAGGGCTTTAGTTTAGTCCAAGACTGAAATGCTTGTTTGAGCTGCCTTAACTGAAAACAGCTTTCACTTATATGTCTTAAAATATCAGTGTCATTGTTTTGTCTCAATATGCACATCAGTAATGTTTTTGTAAGATATGTTTGTAAAAAAACAACTTAAATGTCATAAAACAACTAAGTCTTAGTCATGGTTTAATCTAAACCCTGTTTGGGAAACTGCCCCTATATCATGTAAAAATGAATTTTATTGACTCCTAATAAGAGTCTGAAAATCATTGGTAAGTGTGATTATCATCCATAAGCACCATTACTTTAAATCGGTGTTTCTCAACCAGGCCCACAAGGGGGGCTCACTAACCTTCCAAGGGGAGGTCAAGATTATTAAAAATAAGACAAAGCGAGCATTTTAATAAGCTAAATCGACGTAAAATCAAGATATATCTTAATGTTGGTTATTTTTGTAACATTCTGTACATCAAAAATTTTACAGCAAATATTTTATTTACTAGAAATGATTTATTGTTGTAGACAATAGTGGGACTTGAAAGGTTGAGAACCCCTGCTTTAAAACACATCATCTACCTTTCCCATTTGAGGAATTGGTACAAACCCTACGTTACAACACAGTTGCCATTGTTGTTTCCCTACAAAGTGCCCTTCAAAGACATCACAGTGTAGCTTGACGAATCACAGATCTTGATATCATGTGTGCCAGACTACTCACTGTGACGAAGGCCAGTTGCCCGTATATACAGATCTGCACGCGTGAAAGCAAATCGCGTTCCCTTTCACTCACGCGGCACTTCCTGATACTGGGCTGAGCCAGATTGTTTTACGCAAGGGCACATTTGCCCTCAAAACAAGCCAAACAAAGATCTTTCAAAGTTTCTTCCATGTTCCTACCCGAGCAGTCGAAGAAGCGACGTTTTTAAACACAGCGTAACCCTGGCAAACAAAATGGACTACTGGGTGAGTAGGCAGGATGTCAATTTTAAATCAGCTCAAGATAGTCCATGTTAGTTATATCAGTAGGCTACGTTGAGAACGAATATGTTGAAATAAAAGCTCGATAAAAGGCATCTTATGTTTTGTACTATCGGAAGTGGACCTCACATTATTGGCATTGTAGAAGGGTGACAGTGTGTTATAATGTAACAGATCTAGAGATGATACGTAGTGATGGTGACACTTGTTTTCACGTTCACTCTTAGTAATAAAAAGTTACAGCGAAATACTTGATTTTATAAAGAGACATGAATGTTCAACGTATGTTGTGATGGCATTTTGGATTTTTAACACAGATTTGATATAATCTAATAGTCAGATGAAAATCCATCTTGACTGTTTGTGATAACGTCTTGTGTATTACTTGAAATTATTTTGGATACATCGTTGCTTTGACGAAAGTGATTCAGCACAATTCAAAAAGAAACAGATCATGTACAGTCTTTACTGATGGAGGATTGTTTGATAAAGTAAATTGTTTCTGTCCTTTCAATCTTATTGAATCACTTCAATGTCTGTGTTCCACAACCAGGTGCAGAAAGGGAAATTTTATGTTGGGACATTTCATTGTGTGCATATTCATCAGAGGACTTCCTGTGACAGACTCAAACACAGAGGACGTGCTATTCTGTATAGGCCAGTGTGTGCACTGAGGACAGATCTGTTTTGACTGCGGTTAGTCTGTTGATATTGTTTAGTTTAGTTTCAGTCTTATGCTCATGTCATGCACCAGGTGATGTAAGCAGTGTGTGAGCATCAGGCTTTATAATGCACTTTAAAGGGGACATGTCATAAGACTTTTTTAAGATGTAAAATAAATCTTTGGTGTCCCCGGAGTACACATGTGAAGTTTTAGCTCAAAATACCATCTAGATAATTTATTATAACATGTTAAAATTGACACTTTAGGTGTGAGCAAAAATTTGCCATTTTGGGTGTGTCCTTTAAAATGCGAATGAGCGGATGAAATTCAAACACTGGTCACAATGATGGTGGTTTTGTTGCAATTGAAACTCAATTGTGCTGAGAATTATTTTCTCTCTCTCTCTCTCTTTTTCTCTCTGCACTAAATGGCTGTGCCATGGTTGCATAGTACAGATTAAGGGGTGGTATTGTTATAATAATATCCTCTTATGACATCATAAGAAGAGACAAATTTCAATGACCTAATTTTTCACGTGTTTACCGAGAATGGTTTACCAAAACTTAGTTTCTGGGTTGATCTTTTTCACATTTTCTAGGTTGATAGAAGCACTGGGGACCCATTTATAGCACTTAAACATGAAAAAAGTCAGATTGTCATGCCATGGCCCCTTTAAATTGTAAAAATTTAAGTTATGCAAGGGTCTTTTCTAAAATTATTAATCGTAGACATAAATCACCGAATTTATTACTGAAGTAGTTTGGTGGTGCTATGAAAGGTGGGCTGAACTTTCCGACGTAACAAAGGGCAAATATAAATAATCATAGCTCGGCTTGGTACACTACTAGGATATAAAGGGAAGTGGTTGGGCAAACACACATTTTTTTATATACACATCTAGACACTTTGTTTCATGTTGTTTTACCACAATTAATCCATGTTATTTTTCTTGTAACATGCAGACGTGCACAATCCATGGATCTACACTATTTGACTTTTGCTCCATTTACTAGATAACATCGTATAATCTCTCTTTTATGACACATCATGCATTGGATTGAGCTGACCATAGGTCTGGTTATGCAAGACTGATATGGGTGCTGTCTTTAAAGAACTTAGTCCATTCCTGAGTTTCCCCCTTTAGCACTTTTGTTATATTTGGAATGTGGTCCTGGTCAGAGTTTCAGTTGCTCGCTCACATGACCTGTTTACCTGCTCCTCTGAATCCTCTTGGCAAACCCTGCTAAACCTGTTGGGGAGCATTAAAGAGATAGTTCACTCAAAAATGAAAATTCTGTCATTTACTTACTTTCATGTTGTTACAAACCTGTAAAAATGGATTTGTTCTGATGAACACGAAGGAAGATAATTTGAGGAATGCTTGTAACGAATGTTTGTGAGCCCCATTCACTTCTATAGTATTCTTTTATCCTACTATGGAAGTAAATGGGGCTCATGCTTTGGTTACAAACATCCCTGAAAATATCTTCCTTCGAGTTTATCAGAACAAAGAAATGTATACAGGTGTGTGTGTGTGTGATATTGCGATATTTGATCATGAACGATTAAAATCTCTCCATGATCCACTTTTTCTGAAACATTGTTTTATCGTGATTCGTGTCTACATCAGTTACGCGACAAGGCTCGCACTACATAAAGGCAAGGTAAGAGCAGGGTATACCTTTTTTTCGCGTCCGCGTGTGAGCCGAACGCACGCGCTTTCAAAGTACTCATGGCAGCTATGCGCGGATGGTCGTGTTCGACACATGCGCAATACAAATGATTTCTTATTCAGATTATTACTCTTCAAAGCCGTCAGGGCAGCACTGATTTGCAACATTTAAAGTACATTAAAAATTGTAGGAAATGGCTGATCCACCATTGCAAACAAAGTGTAGAACAAACATCAAGAAAACAAAGAACAGGAATCAAACATTATGGTAAAGAAAATGATCCAAAGCTTTCTGTTCTTGGAAGAAGTGAAAATAAAATAAGAGAAAACGAGAGTGTGTGTGCAAATGCTGTCTATTTCCTTTGTGTAATTGTTTGTAGTGGAGTGTCCCGTCTCAATTTTTTCTTGCACATGCGCTGTTGTACGCGTATATTGTCCGTGCACTTATTTGTTACCTTGTAGGACTGCATTTTTAAATGAGGCATTAGTATGGCTGTATTAAGGCTCAGTAATGGCAAAATAGTTTTTAAAGAGTAACTTAACCCTAAACCAACCTTTATTGATTTTAGTAAGTTTTTTGAAATTTGGATATAAAGTGTTTCAATACGACAATATATGGTGCTGCCCTCTTCAGGTTGAACGGTGGCTACTGCAGTTGAATTTTCCTATTGGATGTCGGGTCCAAAAAGTACTTCGTGATGTCAGCAGGTTCAAGCTCACCACGCCCTTCTTACATCTCACAACACTTGGTACGAGCTTAGTTTGTCCCCTCTATCTCAGTTGGGATTTGCCCAATTTTCTTGCATTTTCAAATATTGCCGGTGGGTGGAGTCAGGGTCTGACCAGGGGTTTAGGTATGCTTTAAAAAACCAACACGGGGAAAAAACTTGATAAAATCGTGATTTTGCCTAAACCGATTGTGATAAGATATTTTTCCCATATCAGCCACGGCCACCCCTAGTTTGCAACAACATGCGAGTGAGTAAATGATGACTCAATTTTAATTTTTGGGTAAATTAATTTTTCTCTTTAATTGTCTAGTAGTCTATAGTTAATTGTTGCATTAAAATAGTTTCTAAGCATAACGGTAGACTTGGCTCGTAAACAAAATGTAAAGCTTGTATTTATATTAGCTGATATTTTGTCTTATTGCGAATGGTTTTGAAACATGTTTTTTTTAAGTATTTCATTTTTGCACTTATCTGCATCTGTCATTGCAGCTATCGAAAAGATAAATGTGAGATAAAATGCACATTACTGTATGCAGAGGGTCAGCTTTGTTCAGTCGACCTTCAGCTTTTCTGTATGCTGTAATGGCAATGCTATTGGGACACAATCTGAACTGTTATCAAGCAATACCACGTTGTGCTGTAAAAATGAGTTGTAAAACACATCCACCAGCAAATATTGTTTTACTAACCATATAAACTACATCAATAAATAATTATTTATAAATGTAGACTTCTGTGTATAATATACTGGAAGCACTTCAACTAGAATTTTATGCACACATGGGAGTTTATTGCATCTACTTCCTACAGTATGTAGCCCATGATGGTTGCTTCTGGTTTTGTATAACAGGGGATTTTGTAATGAAGAAAAAGGCGTGTCCAGAGGGAACATTATTTCATAGGGTGAAAGTGTTATCTGCTAATCTCACATACTTACTAGTGGCACACAAGTTTTTGTCACAGTAAACTTGAGTATCATTATTAAAACTGAACTCCTGAAACAATGGCTCAATCTGTTATAGTGAGTATTTAATGCAATTGGCATGTTTTTATTGTTTTTTATTTCATGTAAAAGTTTAGGTTTTTGTTATGGGTCATTTTGAGATTTCTTAGTTGTAAGAAAGTTGTCTCTTGTTGGCGTTTGCTTTTCTCAAGATTCATTTTACTGATTTCTAAATCCAGTGACTCTGGTTAAATTTATTTCAGAAAGTCCATGTCAGCCCGAACGGACGCCTTGATTAACTGTAGCATTACTACTTTTCTCATGCAGAGTACCTTGGAGGTGTATAAGGAGATGCTACTGCTGTACGCAGAAGAGGCTCGGCAGTATGTCAACTCTCAGTGTGCTGCTCTTGAACCATGGCAGATCATCGTAATCACATTGCTGTCCACGCTCGGTTTAGTGTGGTTAAAGGGCTTCCTTTTCCAGCAGGAGAGTAAGTCGAATTCATTATATCACTCTGGTTATTAAAAGCAAAATGCAAGTAAATATCTGATGAGGAACAACGTGTACACTACTGTGCAAAAGTCTTAGACCACCACCACCAGACTTGTTGTTTTAGAAGTTTTAATGTCCATCCATATTTATTTTTCAATCTATTTTATTAAGATAAAAACAGAAAATACAGGAAATATGTACAAAAAATACATTTTTAGGACTAAATGTCTTCTTTAGGTATCGTCAGTGTTTAGTGTGACCTCTCTTGGCACTAAACACATCTTGAGTGTTTTTGAGCAGAATGAAGTAAAAAGACAAATTTCTTTAAAATTAGAAATTAGGATTTAATTTTATTTAGGCTTAAGAGATCCTGCAGTTTCCTGCTATTGCCCAGGTGGAAGTGGAGTTTACCCTTAAAACTTGACATCAGTTTACATTTTCATACAGTTTTTAATACTACATGGGTGATTCTCACGAAAACTTGGTTTTAAAAATGTCAAGCATGAAAATGTAAAAATTGCTTAAATTTACTTTTTTTTCCCACCAGACATTGAAAAACAAAGTCTGGAGTAAATGGGAACATTAATTTAAAAACTTTTACTTATCATTTAACACTTTTTTAACATAATTAAAAAAATTAGTCCTAAAAAATCTCATTACCGCAACAGTCAGAAAACATCAACACTGACATATTTTCAAAATGACATGATAAACCTGAAAGAACATAATTTGGAGATTCTGCACATGCATTTAAAATCAAAGTATTATGCTTCTATTAATTAAATTAACATTTAATAAGCATCTGTTGCGGTAATGATAATCAAAATGTCGTGTAAGCATTCTGACAAGACAATATTTCAAATTAACTGTAAAAACATGATCTTACCTGGTAGCCATTTTGAAGTAACTGGTCCATGTGCTTGGTCACTCAAAATCAAACTTTATTAAAATTCTGTATGTGTGCTTAAACTGTTCTCAAAAAGTGTTGCGGAGGATGAGAACATCAGGCATGGACACATCATTTTCCTAATTTTTCTTCATTATTATTATACATGAATATTCAGTAAATATTTTTTCTGTCAACTATAGTAGTCTAGCAAAACATCCTTTTTTTTCTTAATATTTTTGTGTTAATTTGATTACATTACAACATAACGGTAATGAGAATTTCAGCAGAAAATGAGATAAAATTTACAATTATAAATTCTTATGTTGAAATCACACATTGTGCAAGGTAGAACACAGTATTGTGTTAATTCTGATGCTTTTAAATGTTACTATATTACACATTTTAAAGCTAAAATCACGTGCCGTGGTGTTTCAATGGTTTCGTGAGAATCACCCACATACACATTTCCTGGATGTATTCTATGTTATCACTATAACATTGCAAAAACAACAAATATAAGTGTGGGATGGTGGCCTAAGACTTTTGCACAGTACTGTATATTATTTATAATGAATATTTGCTACCAGCAAATATAGAAAACCTTGAAAAATGTCAAAATTCACTGTGAATTGAAACAACAGTGTGGGACTGGGACACATCATGTTGCAAGCTAATGTAACTAAATAAAGACTGTGATAGCATCAATCTATTCATCAGCCAGGAAGTTTTAAAACAAAGTCACAAAATGTGAAGGCCACTGCAACAATAACAACATCTGTGAGACTTTATAAACTTTATAACCAATCATTGACACAATATTTCATGTTGTGTTTCCAAAACAATGCATTCATTCACTACAGTTTAATATTGCATTTATGGTTTCAATTTCTTGTATTTTTTTTACTCTTCTCTTAACTGAAAGGGGGGCTGGAATTGAGAAAAACAGATCTCTTTGTGGAAACAGTGTTTTCACCACAATTTTCTCCTCGTTTCATGTTTTCTAGGTCTGACGTCAAGAGCAAAGAAGCAGTTCTTTAAAATCATCAGAAAAATCCCATTTATAGGAGCGTCTGTAAGCATCTAGCGGTTTTCTAGTTCCCTATCTTTTCAGTCATCTGTTTCTGACTCACTAACGGGTGATAAAATCACAACAGAGGAATGATTTCTAACACAATTTTACATAATTACCTTGTGATAATGCCAAAGTTTATCCTCAGTCATAAACCTGAATACAAAGCATTTTAAATTCAGTTTGGACTTTTGGGTAGGAATGCAATCAAATCCGTCAGATTTGTGTGTGTTTTTGATTTATTATTGTAAAGTTTATACACAGTAAATAATTTTTTCTTCATCAGATTCAGAGTCAGCTCAACAAAGCATTGGATGACATGTCATTTAGTCTTTGCACGCTGAAGGAAGGCATGGGCTACACCAAACTGCTCCCAGCACAAGGCCTCACCCATAAACAGCTCCTTGACAAGATCAAAGAATATGAGACATTGGGTGAGTCACCTCAATCTTGTCCCAACTACAATCTCCTGTTATGACAAAACAACTCAAGGATAAATCACAAACCTTACACAATCCTTCAAGAATCAGCCAGGTGTTCTCTCAGGCAGATGTTGCCCTTAGCTGTGGGTGCAGTCATTTGCAAGCAATTTTATTTATTTGGATAAAATGCCAGTGGTTTAAATTTAAAGATAGTGTCCCACAGTTTTTCTGTCTAGGCAGATCGGCCCTCATCAATCTTTTTTATTAACCTTCAATTTCAGGTGAGGTAGACTGGGGGAAAGGAAAGGTGTCAGGTGCAGTCTACTGGGGAGATGAGAAGCTCACAGATCTTCTTGTGAAGGTATATCGAAGCATCTTGGTACTGCATGCCCTACCAATGATTCAGCTTTTGTTTACTTCGTTTTTGAATCAAAGCCCTTGTGTAAAACAGAAAAGAAATTTTGAACATTTTTACTACCAGCATAGCTTTTTAAAACCAGGAAATGCAAATAACATTTCTCTGATTTGCAGGTCTATGGTGAATTTGCCTGGACCAACCCACTTCACCCAGATATATTCCCTGGGGTTAGGAAAATGGAGGCGGAGGTGGTACGGATGACATGTGCTCTCTTTAACGGAGGACCAGACTCATGTGGCACAGTCAGTCTTTCTCATTGTTCTCGTTTTCAGGATTAATAGTGATTTTAAAAAGGGTTCTAAGAGTGTAATGTCATTTTGAAGAATAATTGAATGAGATCTGTTAAATTTACATGCAATTGTTTGTATGAGTTTACTAAATAATCCAAAGTGAGAAATGCTCACTATGAAACCCTATGACCAGGATTCATAGTCAAATGTTCGAAACCGCAATGAGCACATCTCAAGACATTAAGTTTCCACTGGTCAGATGGTTGTTTATTCAAACTAAACTATATGTTTTATATTATGGAAAGGTTACTTCGGGTGGAACCGAAAGCATCCTCATGGCATGCAAGGCGTACAGAGACATGGCCCATGAACGCGGGATCAAACACCCAGAAATTATGTACTGTCTCAGACTAGTCAAAGCATTCATCCTTTGCAGACATAATGCTTAACAAAATGCTTTCTCAAAGTTTAATTTCTTTGTTTTAAGGATTAGTCCTTTTTCTTAAGAAAAAAATCCAGATAATTTACTCACCACCATATCGTGCAGGGTGTTGGTGTCTTTCTTTGTTCAGTCGAGAGGAAATTGTATTTTTTGAGGAAAACACACTCATTTCTAATTTTAATGGACACCAACATGCAGCAGCTTACAATTGCAGTTTTAACAGAGCCTCAAAGGACTCCAAGGGCTCCATCTTACACCCGGCGCAATGCAGCGCAATTCGCGACGCAAGTGTCTTTCGCTAGTTTCCACCCTAATTTTCACGTTTAGCGCCGCGTTGTTTAAATAGCAAATGCATTTGCACCCCCTTTTGCGCACATGGGCGTTCTGGTCTGAAAATTAGGTGTGTTCAGGCGCATTGTTGGCGCATTGCTATTTTGAGGCAACTAAATTAGACTACACCATTGACCAACAAAAACCTAGTCTAAAGTCAATGGCGCAATGTGTTTTATGTTATTTAAAGAGCGCATTAGTAATATGCGCATATAAACGGGAGGACAACGCGGGTTTGCTTATCACAAAGTACATGAATGGGCAGCAGCACAAAAATGCTTTTAAATATGAAAGATTAAAGGATTGAATGTAAAAGATTATTATTGAGTCTCTTTGACATAAATGAGGACTAATTATGAGACGTTAGAAGGCGCAAAGAGCTGCTTCAACTGTAGCTTGGTAAGTAAATAAATGCTTTGCTTTAAACAAATGCATCTGTTTTTAAATGTTTTTTTTAATGCTACCTCACGGATTTATTGTATATGATGACTCTGTACCTGTGGATATGGTGAGATGAGAAACATTTAAAGTAATGCTTAAAAAAAATTCTTTGCTTAAAAAAACGCTGTCCAAAGTGCTGAAACGTGAGGAGAGTCGTTTGTAAATTCTTTATCTCCTGTTTGTTACAAATAAAGTATTTTTAGAGTACAAACCTTATCTTACATACTTGTAAATTATTTTTGATGATATTGGATAACCATACATTTAAAGCAATTACAAGCCTGCTTTTTTACTTCCATGACTAAAAGAAAACGGTTTTTAAAGGTTTTAATAAAAAAATAAAAATTTCAATGCAAGTGAAAAACAACACAATTATTTAACATTAATCTTAAACTGGGGATCTTCTTCCTCCGCTTAGTTTTTCAGTTTACAAAGTTCGTCATCTAAATAGGGATTAGACATAGCGCTAGCGCAACGTGCTTTTAAAGGGGATGAGAGCTGAGACTCTCATTGGTTTACTGCACGTTATGCCCAAAATACTCCCATTACAATAGGACCAACTCTTTTCGACCATGCGCTCGGCGCACAAACCATTTTTCCCGTCGTTAAATTAGCAAAAGTGGATTCGGACACGCCCATTTAGACGTTGCGCTGTGCGCTTTAGACAATGCGCTTAGATCGTTAAAATAGGGCCCTATATGATCCCAAACGAGGCATAAGGGTCTTATCTAGTGAAACGATTGTCATTTTTGACAAGATAAATTAAAAATATGCATTTTTAAATGACAACTTCTTGTCTGTCTCCAGTCCTGTGACGCGCCAGCGCGACCCCCCGTAATTGCGTAATGACGTAGAAAGGTCACGTTACATATATGAATCACACATTTGCGGATCATTTTAAACAATAAAATAACACAAAGACATTAATTAGTATCATTCCACATACAACAACGCCAGAACGGTCCTCTTTTTCCACACTTGTAAACACTGGGGGGTAGTTTCGCATACGTCATCAGTGACCTCTTGACGTGATGACATATTGCGTGAGGTCGCGCTGGCGCGTCACATGACGGGAGACAGGCGAGGGGTTGTGGTTTAAAAGTGCATATTTTTAATGACAATCGTTTTGCTGGATGGGACCCTTGTGCCTCGTTTGTGATTGTTTAGAGTCCTTGAAACTCCGTTGAAACTGCAATTTTAATCTGCATTAAAACTGTTGCGTGTTGGGGTCCATTGGAGTCCATTAGGGTGAGAAAAATCCTGGAATCTTTTCCTCGGAAAACATAATTTCTTCTCGACTGAACAAAGAAAGACATCAACATTTTGAATGACATGGTGGTGAGTGAATTATCTATTATTTTTAAGAAAATGGACTAATCCTTTAATATAATCAAGTTTGTCATTGGACTATTTTATTGGTTACAGAAAGTTTTTTTTTTACACACTGTCGTCACCACATAAAGCAACGGGTATGTGGTCTTTGTTTGTTTGCCTCTGTCCCACGTAACTTGCGAGTGACCACTTACTTTTGGAAGAAGCGCTAACATGTGTTGCTTCAGCATCCAGATGCATTTACACTTCTCCAGTTTCATCTGATATGCTTCCCAGACCACCTCTTGACATAAAAGAAAAATATTTCTGAGGGCATTTACACTTGCTCTTTTGACAATTGGATAGCTACCCGATAAGAGAAAACGCATGAAGTGATGAGTTGTAAAAAAGCCCTTTTAAGTCATCCTTATGCTAGTGGACTAAAGGTTCACAGAGTTATATCTTTGCAGATAGATTTACACAGTTGGTGGACACTTTAAAGTTCATTCAAATTATCTATTTCATCAGTATGTGTGTTCCCTGGGACTCAAACTCATGATATTTGCGCTACTAATGCCATGCCCTACTAGTTGAGTTACAGGAACAGTTGTACACCCACATGTAATGTTCCCTTAAATCATCTTCTTTTATGCATCTCATAGATTCCCTTCTTATACCACCTGCAACTGATTAGTTGTGTTTTGTCTATGTTGTAGTATTGCACCGGTGAGTGTCCATGCTGCATTTGACAAAGCTGCACATTACTTCGGGATGAAGCTTATTCACGTACCTCTGGACAAGAAGACCATGAAAGTTGATGTGAAGGTACTGCTGTCCTGCCTTTTCCCATATTAAACAGAAAATGTTTAACTCTTTTAGTTTTAAAATGGGTGCATGTTCACCATGTTGACATCTATCAAATTTTCCCTTTTCGTTTGTTCGTAGGCCATGAAGAGGGCTATCTCCAAAAACACTGCAATGCTGGTGTGTTCAGCTCCCCAGTTCCCCCATGGAATTATAGATCCTGTAGAAGAAGTGGCGAAGGTGAAATTTGCTTATTCAGTTGGGCATGTAATGCTTTCACGTTGTGTAAATGAATCTTTAATGTATCTCTATATTTATATTGATTTTAGCTGGCAGTAAAATACAACATCCCATTTCACGTGGATGCTTGCTTGGGTGGGTTCCTAATAGTATTTATGAAGAAGGCTGGTTTCAAACTTGATCCTTTTGATTTCCGGGTCAAAGGTGTGACCAGTATCTCAGCTGATACACACAAGGTGAGAACTTATAATTATTTAGCAAATTTAATACTTCTCAAATTTCTTGAAAACCAAAAGAATGCTTTTTGTTTTAATTTATTTTTATTTGGGTTGTTTCAATTTACTACCCTTTCGGGTTGTTTGTGTACAAAAAAGACTCCATGTACCAGCCAGAAATTAAGCTTTGTTTTTTGAACAGGCCTAAAAAGGGGTTTAAAGGTGCAGTGTGTAATTTTTAGAAAGATCTCTTGACAGAAATGCAAAATAATAAACAAAACTATATTATCAGGGGTGTACAAAGACCTTTCATAATTAACCGTTATGTGTTTATTGCCTTAGAATGAGACGTTTTTATCTACATACACCGAGGGTCCCCCTACATGGAAGTCGCCATTTTGTCCCGCCATGTTTCTACAGAAGCTCATAATGGACAAACTTTTTACTAAGTTGTCTCTGGCAATGACATGTTTGTCCGGTGGCAGCTACCGTAGCTTCTATATGTGTTTCAAAAGCAAGAGGTGAGCAGTGGACTGAGCCTTTGGTTGCAATTCGCAACCTTGCCACTAGATGCCGCTAAAATTTACACATTGCACCTTTAAGGTGCTACATGGTGATCAACAGTAAAAATGACAAATTTTACTACTAAGCAAAAGGAAAAACCGCCAACAATCAAGAATGCATGATAATAAGGGGCCATGGCTTCGCAATCAAAAAATATTGTTATAATGGAAGTCAATGGGGCAAAAAAGCCACAAACAACTAATAAGGGAGAAAAAAATAAAAACTGATGCTGTTCAAAAAAACTAAAGATGCATCAAAGCCAATGTTTTTATTAAACTTTGACAAGCCCAAGAATGTGAAAAAGGAAAAAAAATCCAGTGCACTTTTTATATTGAAAATCTGTAATTTTGTGGGGTTTTTTTTTCATAAAATCAGTAACACCACTTATGAACTTGGCAAAATATTAATCAGATTTTTACAGCCGTTTAATTTAGTGGCCTTTTTGTACACAAACAACACGAAAGGGTAGTAAAATTGCCCACAGTAGCCTATATTGTTGAGTCTTCTCAAAATATGTGTCAATATAAGATGTGTCACCAAAAAAAAAAGGGTTAATCAATCTAGATCTTACTGCAGTGGTATGTTGATGTACAGTTTCTTTAAAAAATTGTTCTGTTTCCATCCAGTATGGATATGCCCCGAAAGGCTCTTCAGTGATTCTGTACAGTGACAAGAAATATCGCCACTACCAGTATTTTGTAGCACCCGATTGGCAGGGAGGAATTTACGCATCTCCTTCAATGGCTGGCTCACGCCCAGGAGGCATCATTGCCGCTTGTTGGGCTACCATGATGCACATGGGTGAGAAAGGATACGTGGAGGCTACCAAGAAAGTTGTTGAAACAGCCCGAAAAATCAAAGCAGGGTCAGTAATAATGTCATCTGTAATGTAATGTGTGATTGTTACACTTTATGCATTTGGCAGACGCTTTAATCCACAATGATTTACAGGGCATTACAAGGTATACATTTTATCAGTATATGTGATCTCAGATGTGATCATCAAACCAATGACTTTTTGCTCAGCTAATGCTAGCTCTACCAACTAAGCTACAGTACACTAAATTGCTTTGCTTTTAAATGTATGAAAAGAATTTACACAATAGCATACAAATGGATAGGGTGTGTGTGTGAATCTGCTTAAGGAACATTTGTCTAAAAAAGTTGTTCTCCCCACAGCATTCGTAAAGTAGAGGGGGTGTTTGTGTTTGGGGATCCAGAAGTCTCTGTGGTGGCACTGGGCTCAAATGTCTTTGATATTTTCCGCTTATCTAATGCATTGACCTCAAATGGCTGGAATCTCAACACTCTGCAGTTCCCATCTAGGTAAAATTGCAATATATGTCATGTCCAATGTAATGGTAAAGTCAATGGCGGTGGTAAATATATTTTTTACTTTTTTGTTCTTTCTTAGCATACATATTTGTGTAACAATGCTACATACACAGTCTGGTGTAGCGGAGCAGTTCATCAGTGATGTAAAGAAAGAAGTAGCTATTATAATGAAAAATCCACAAGAGAAGACCACAGGAATGGGAGTTTCCTCTTTATTAGTCATGCATACCATGTATTTAGTGACACTTGGTTTTGGTTGTTTCTAAATAAATGTCCTTTCAATGATCACAAGTTTGTCACATGACATATTGCTCATTATGGTGAAAGCCACTCTTCATAATCTGACCTAATAAAACAGCCTTTTGATTTAATGTTTTAGGGAGCCATCTATGGTATGGCCCAGTCCATCCCTGACCGGTCGATGGTGACTGAAGTCTCGCAAGGCTTTTTGGACTGCCTCTATAGCACTGAAGTGCCCAAGATACAAAACAAGCACCACAAAAACCATAAGAACCACATGAATGGCAACTCTAAAGTGCACTGAGATTGACTTTCAGGGTCTCCACCCTTAGCTGGCTGAAGGGATGCTCACCGCAATCATTTAATCATTCACTTTTTTTTATTCAGTCTTCTATTTACAACTAACTGGTATAAGCCATAGTCACGTGATATTCTGGGATTTGTGACTGGGGGCCGACAGTGTCTTGTCTGTAGCACTAAAAATTAGAGACGACTGCACAATTATCTGTGTGGGTCCGAGAAGGTTCTGGGTCTAATTTTGGTGACCACCGAGTGCAGCTTTACAATTAATTTCTGAATTCGCTCAGTTTTATCACTTGTACTTGATGACACTCCCAATGTCCATTTTAAAGCATTTTCTGCCATCTAAAACTCAAGATTTTCATGTGAAAATTTCACATGAGCTATTTACTAACCATATTAACACTTTCCAGAATCATTGCAAATTCGAATAAAATCTAGACAGTTATCAACGGGGACCTTAATAAAAGCATAGCGGACCATTTTAGTATGGTAGTACTGCTCAGGGAAACCTGTATTGCAAATATTTTACTTTTATTTATTTATTTTTTAATTCCCAAAAAACATCCTTTTGCACTTACATTTTTAAGTTGAAACCACTTTAATTAACAAGTAATTTCTTAACTAGTGAGGTATAAATTAAAAAAATAAAGTTGAATGGGATTAAGTTATTACAACTTTATTTTTATAATTTATAGCAATTTCTAACTAGTCAATAAAGCTGATTTGACTTATTCATTCAAGTTGTTTAAAATTAAACATTTAAGTGCAACAAGAAATGTTTACAGTGCATTTAAATGTAAAATCTCAAACAGCCATCTTACATTAGAAACAATATCTCACTCATTTTAATACACATGTGGCAAATGATATCAGGGCACAACAAATCCATCAACTATTTGCCTCAGGGTGTATAGTCTTACTGTACTTTCTTGTCCTTAACAAATTCTTTTTAACAATTACCTTTCACCTATCTACCTCAGGTATAGTTCAAACAATTGAATAATTTCATCATTGATTGCTTCCCCGATTTCTTTATCTCAGTCTTTACAATTTTTTTTTTTGATCAACAGTCAGTGCCATTCTCCAGGTGACTGATAATGGTAGTCAAAGGTCCTCCTTTCCATGATTCATGAGTTTCATTTAATGTTTGTGTATTGTATTTGTATTTGCTTGGGAAATTAGTTCCAGTTTAGATCAAGTGAATGATAGCTCTGAAACAGCGAAAAGGGAAAATAATTTATGCATGAAGGTAGAGTCGGTGATATAAGCAAGCGATGACATGGTACCATGTAAACATCACACAAGGTCTTGTCAGCAATGTAATCCCTGTAGCACTCATAATATTTGTGACCACTGTGTGTGTTTTTTATATTTTAAATCACTAATATAATGTCTATTATTTCAATGTTTTTTTGCAGTTGAGTGTTTTAATTTTTATCCTAGATACGTTTTTGACATCTTTTGAAGGCTTTAGTGGAGTAGGGTGGTTTTCTTCAATATAATACCACTGTACAGTGTAGTTTCAGAAACAGTACCATGCCTTAGACTAAGACATAGATGTGGATAGTTGTCCTCAGACAGTTGTAATTTCATGCAATAATTTTGTAATTACTGTAACTACTGAATCTAAGGCACCTTGATCCCCTGAAATTTTAAAGCAAAGCATCGCATGACATCTATGATTATAAAGCACATAACTAACAGCATTCACCTAAATGCCTTTTACAGACAGCCAGGGTGTGTGCTATTAGGATAACACAGTAGCTACAACAGCCTCAGGGACTTGGCCTTTACCACATCATGCAATCCATTTCAATATTCAATTTGTCCTATGATGTTTTTGTTGTTGTTCCTATGTAAATCAATAAAGGTTTGCTTAAAAATCAGAGAAATGTTGGTCATGTGGTTGGTTTCACAGAATAAAACACTTTACTATTGAGTTTTATATATTTTAATGTGAGGTATCACATTTGGAATGCATTTAGGGATTTTCAGAATAGAGGCAATTTCTGTATACCAATATTTCATTTCTAGAATAATGGAAACAGAAAATATTTTGTTTATTTTAAAATATATTGTATGGTAATTACTAGGCAAGTAATAGGTTGGCTCATACAGAAATTTCAAAATTCATTGTTGGCAAATAGGTTATTACAATTTATTTTTGAGACACTGAGCCTTCCATATTACCTGTATGTAAGGGCTAACAGCTCTCTGTCATTTTACATGGTAACAAAATAAAGGCATCGTATGAGGAGCTCAGATGCAAAAGCCGGTAAACGCCACCTCCATCAAAAACGAGATAATGATATTAACCAAAATCTCTCGGCGTGTATAATACGTTCATCAAATACTTTCACTTCAAATCTACTTAATGCCACCCTCAGACTATTTAGACATAGCAGTTTGTTGCCTGTATCCCTTAAAGGTCCAGTGTGGGTTTTTAGCGGCATCTAGCTGTGAGATTGCGAATTGCAACCAACCTCATTTACGAAACGCAAAGAGAAGCTACGGTAGCTTAGACTGGGAAAACCCAGACAACTTCCAGCAAATTTAGATTTGCTCTGCAAGTAAGTCTGGCAAAGAGCCCATTCAAGCCCATTTCTAATCCGTCGAAATCACGGCACCAATCAGAAACGTTGGGGTGGGCTTTACACGATGACGACAGCGCAGCGACGGTGAAGCAGATTTTGAACATTACAAAGATGGATGCCCCGTGGAACATCACTCGTTCTAATCATCTATCACATCTGTTTTAAGCAACCTAAACTTTTCGTTAAAACCTGAGCAAAGAACAACCCTCGAAGCCTTCATATCTAAAAAAAAATATGATATCGCTGTCTTACCGACTGTATTCGGCATATAGCTCTGCATACGTCATCTCCTTCATCGCTCTGATTGATTTTAGTTTGATCCAATTGCGCCCAGAGGCATTTGAGTGACATCCGTTGGTGACGCCCCTTTGGAAATGATTTGTCTATGAAGCTTTGCCAGACCAAAACTCAGTTACTACTGAGAATGGTCTGGTTTTAACCAGGCTGACAGTAGCTGCCACTGGACAAACATGTCGTCGTCTGAGACAACATAGATATGTAGATAAAAACGGCTCATTCTAAGGTAATTAAAACAATACAGTTCATTATGTAAGGTCTGTAATACATCACTGATAATGTAGTTATGTATATTATATTGCATTTCTGTCAAGATATCCTTCTAAAAGTCCCACATTGCACCTTTAAGAGTCTGATAAAACAATGCAAATTTACAACAGAAAATTGAGCTCTTCATATGTTTAGTTTAAGAAAAATGATAAACCTTACAAACACAGTCAAATACAAGTGCTTCACCGATCTCATTAGTGTTCTTACAATTCTTCAGTCTGTAATATGTTTATATACTGTTTATTTGGAATGATTAAAAAGGTCTGTTCCATTAATACTTATAAGGTAATGATCAAATGTAACACGCTAGCTTCAAGTGTGACTATACACACAGTTAAAACTGATATAGTTGGTTCCTCAATAAATGATTTCATGTTTTTCGTCCGTACAGTCTGCAAAGAGGATAACTGAGAGGTATAACTCATAGGACCGAGACCTGATCTATAAAGGTAGCAAGGCTGATGTCACGTTGGGAAAGTCCTCCACACTCATGAGTGCTGAGGGTGATCTGGACCTATCAGAGAGAAGACAGGACCATCAGTAAACAATGTGAAATCAAACTCACTTAAGTTTACATTATTTATATGCATTCCAGGTGTATTATTCCTGATTCATTTTTATTTCATATTTAATATCTTATTATGTATTTACCTTGTTATACACATTAAACCATTCAGGGTGATGATCCATTTTCTCAGCCTGCAGTGCTACTCTAGACATGAACCCAAAAGCCTAAAGGGAATATAGCGTTTTATACGATGACATGACGGTTTCACGTCTAACAAAACAGTGTGGTACAACAAATTGTAGTCCGTAAATTTCATTATCATCTAGAAATTTAAACAATGTCGTTACCTGGTTGAAGTCTTTAAAGATGAACTCCTTGTAAATGGCATCCCTCCCCACCACCTCCACCCACTGTGCATTCCTGAGTATGGGCAGGAGGTGCTCTCTCTCCTCCAGGGTAAGACTCTGAATCTTTCCAGCCTATTTTAAAACAGTTTCATTGTTTACAAAAATACTCCATGATTCCACATCCGTGATTTTGTAACTTTTTAATGGCTTGTGACATCTTTGAGTGTAAAATACAAAAATGTGCTTCCTTTTCATATTTGATATAAAATGGAATAGTTTTAAAGATCAGCCCACCAACAAAATATAACTGAACACACAAATTGTATGCATGTTTAATACTGCTGTCATTGTTTCTTACCAGCAAAGACAATATTTGTACAGTTTTACAAGCTCCCACACTGTTAGGCAAGCATTCTCGATGGGATGTGCAGAAATAAGCACTGTGATTGGCTGTTGTGAACCCCATATGGAAACAATGATGACTTGCACTTTTAAATTTTAGGAGCTTACAACATATTACTGTTGTAGCAGAAGTAATGAAATTCCACAGCAACTTAACCCTTCCCCTTTAACCCTACACTAAAGATCACGAGTTTAAATCTGCTGTCACAGATTTAAAGAAATAATTATTCCTCTAAACTCAGTGACACAAAAATGTGTGCTAAAACTGTAATTTGGTTTCACTTTAACTGAATTCGTCTATTGAATGTGTATGTTTGTCCACAACTCCTTTGTACTATCCACAAAATATTGCATTTGACTAAACCAACAGTGCTGCGCCTGTGCAAACAGATGTCATTATGATAAAACTGACTGACATCAACAGGTCACTTAGCAACAGTCTAATCTGCGGAAGTAATGCTGCTGCACGAACAGATCACCGACAAAAAGTAAAAATAAAATCTTGAAATCGGCGTTTAATGGATCTGTTAAATGGTTGGAGGGAAATTGATAAAATAAACATTAAACGTTTTAGTGCAAAACATAGAATCTGCACAAATCACATAATCGATGGTGTCCAATAAGCTGTAAATTCACGTGCATGAGTCATGTCATATGCACATGCACAAAAATAACTATGTTCATGAAATATCACGAATACTGCTCTTCACAATACATTTAAAGAATCGATATGTACAATGTATTTCACTTATTTATTCATTGTGAGTTTTACAGTATTAAAGTGTTTGATAACCCATTATGAAACGTAAAATATATGGTTCTTACCATGTTGTAGGTGTTGTGCCTGCAAAGCTCTCCTGTTGTCGGTCGGGTTAAATCCCGACTCCCCATAAAAGCAGCTGGACATTCAACCTGTGGCTATTGACAAATCCTACCATGCTAAGGGTATACCTTATGAATATTAATTAAGTTGCGTGATTGGCCGGTACTGAAAGATAACGCAACGTCAGCTATAACGTCAACTAATTAATATTCATGATATAAACCCAACATCAATGGATGGCTGCCCTGAATAAAGCCTGAGTAATAATACGCATAATCAACAAAACTCTTTTTTTTTGCAAAGGCATACAAAATCTTTATTTTAACAGAACCTGTGAAATATCTGGACTTTGCAAATTGTTAATTCACAAGAAAATTGGATTTAAAACTGTTTATTTCTAATATTAAGAAGCCATATTGTTATCTCACATGGAACAGGAAAGAGAAATGATCCTTATACGTGAAAGGTTCATTGATTTGTGTTATTCAAAACATGAAAAGAGCTGTTGCTTTTCTCGCGATAGAGTATCTGTTTTGGTTAGAAGGCCATTCATAAACGTGTGTGGATCATTATTATATTTTTTAAAAAATTAAAATCTTCACGTTTGCATGGCATTACCCATGCAACTTATCCATTGTATCTGTGTTACATCTTTTTACTTTTTGCTTATAAACCGATCTGTGAACAATCATTTGTGGTGGCTTCTGGGAAACAATAAAACTGTCAAACAATAAACTTTCCAGCATATCTCAGAGATCACTGTAATCACATGTACAATGATCTTTGAGCTCTCTTAACTTTAATTTGTAGCTATATGAAAAATGACAGAAGTAGAACAGAAGATCTGGATTTAACAATGAAGATAATCAATGTCCTACATGTGTTTCTTTTTACTTTAATGTCAGCAGGGCTGTGTGAGAGACTTCATGATGAAGGTAAATCACAGGCTGTTATTCAAGCGGTTTGAAATAATTAAAATCGGCTTTTACAGAGTATTGTCAGGGTAACATGCTTATTTTCTACTTTGTTTTCCAGCTTACAAGCTTAAAATGGATGAAGCATTGCTAACATTTCATAATGAACTACCATACAACATTAGTGTTCTCTACACATCAGATTACTGTTACAAGGTATTCCTAACTTGTTATGTGTTTGTAAAGTGGGTGTCACAACCACATCATTTCAGTACCATTGCTGGACAATAGTTATTACTTTCGCAGTTTGGGCTGAACTTAACAGTACACAACTCAAATCAAGCCCAAGTTTTGTATGTATAAAACTTTATGTAATTCAACTTGTACAAATCTGTATTGCCTACATGAATGTGTTTATATTTAATAAATGTCTCTTTTTATCTGCAGTGTCTTTATCAGCCTCTTGCCACAGTTGGGAATAAACAGCAAAATGTTTCTGTCGTAATACGAACTTCATTCAGATTGACATTAAGAATCTTACCTGTGGATACAAACAGCTCTTTGTGCAGGTAAGACTCAGAAGTAAATATATTATTTTGTCATTTTAAATTCATAGAAAATAAAAAGTTGTGTGATTTTAGCTACAAGCAGGCCTTTTTATAAAGGCTTTGCATTTTTAAAAACATGGTACAGAAGGACAGTATATGGACTAGATATGGCCATAATGGGACGTGATTGCATTTGCACTTAGACTATTTATGGCCGTCTGTGTTTAAGTGTGACCTGGCTTTAGTGCTGCCCTTTTGAGAATAATTCACTGCGCATTGATCGCACTACATTTTGGGGTTAACAAGCTGACAGTAAAATAATGATGGAAAAGACTATAAGGACTTCAAAGCCGGTGCATTTACGAACACCGGCTGGGATGTTAAAAGAAAGCAAACAATTGTGGCTTTAAACAATCATCAAAGTTGAGGAATTCTGAAAAAAATTAGGGGGGGGGGTTATTTCATGAGGCAAGTCAATATATCCTAACCACTACCCCCATCCTATCCCTGTCTGTAAGTCTAGTCCTTTAAAATCAATAGCGAGGTCCTTTTCCAGACTGATTCATTATCGATTTGGCTTCTCGCCTGAAGAACGTGCCGGCCTGTGTTATTTCCAGGCCTACAAAATAATGCTGATAATGCATAATTTGGGGATAAATTGTATAGGTTTATAAGTGCACTTCTTGATATTGACCTCTAGATGGCCCTATTTAGCCTTCTGCATGCTTTGTTTTTCAGCTATTGTATATTCAGAGTAAAGAAGCTTTTTACATGCAATACAGGTAGCTATGTGTGGTTACATTTTGCATAGTTATAAACTATATAGCTAGCATGACTTATCAAATATAAATATTACATTGAAATAGCTATTTGCAGGTAAATATTAATATAGAATGCTGTGAGGTGTTGGTTATGTGCAATAAAAAAACATTAAACAAAGTATTAAAATGAAATAATTATCACTGTGACTATAAGGATGTGTTGGATAGCTTTTTATTACATGTTGATGACATTATTTCTCATCCCTAGTCTGAGTCAGACATTTGAGGAAGCTGGCCATTATTCTCTCAGGATGAGGCCGTCTGGCTTGTTAAATGATGTAACCTGTTCTTTCTCCGTGGACAAGAGTCCGAACAATGCCTACCTGCGTAAGTACAGCTCAAGCGTAATTAAACAGAATTCATTACAGCTCGCAAATCAGTCACCAGAATGTCTTGTTTTCCATATGTCTACGCGCATGTATCTCTCCCTTATCCCAGGAGTCAGATACATGCTGTATTGATCTGATGAACTGCCGGTTTCTTGAAAAACAAGCTCAAAGTAAAGCTTTTCTGCTATGTTTGTTTTGGAAGATGCCCCGGGAGGGGAGCGTTGTGGGAAATACATTAGAGGAGCGTGAAGGATTAAAGCATAATGGGGTTTTGAAAGCACCACGCTCCATAATGTGCAGTCTACTTTGCAATAGTGCAGATTATGTTGTAGATCAGACCTTTAAGGCCAAGTAGCCATTATCTATCAGATATATGGCCAGTGTGACTAAACTCTCAGCTATATGATGAGCTTCCATTAGCTGGACTGACTGGTGATTACAGTCCAGCTCCAAAAGGCTCTCACAAGTGATGCTCCTATAGCGATCCGTAGATCAAGAACTGATGGGAAGAAAAACTGGGTGTTTTTTAATTGAATTGTGCTGCCCAGAGTGACCAAATTAGTGAAAGTGTATGTTCAAGAATGCTATTTTAAGCTTTAGGTCTAGAATATATAAATCCTCACTTGATTGTGTAATATAATAAAGACAAGTAGTACATTTGAAAAGAAACACATAGAAAATGTATTATAGCAAGTTAAAGTTGTCACTTTGTAGGTGTGTGCAAAAATGTGCCGTTTTGGGTGTGTCTTTATAATGCAAATGCAATGCAAAAATGATTTTCAAGAAAAAATTCTTAGAATTTTTGTCTTGTTTTCAGTAAAAATATCAATAAATTCCCAAATTAAGATGATTATTCTTTATGAGCAAAACGACCCAAGAAAACAAGTCCAGTTTTTAGACCAAAAATATCAAATTCATGTTTCTACAGAAGCCCTAAATGGACAAACTTTTTTACGAAGCTGCCTCCGAAGATGACATGTTTGTCTGGTGGTGGCTACCGTAGCTTTTCTATGCGTTTTAAATGCGATGGGTGAGCAATTAACTGAGCCATTGGTTGCAATTCGCAACCTCACCACTAGATGCCACTAAAATTTACACACTGCACCTTTAAGTGATTTTGTGCATAAAACAAGCAAAAAATCTTGAGCATTTTTCTTAAACACTAAATTCAAGTAAAAATCTAGAAACATTTGCTTACTCCATTGGCAGATTTTTTTGCTTGTTTTATGCACAAAATCACTTAAATTTGATATTTTTGGTCTAAAAACTAGACTTATTTTCTTGGGTCGTTTTGCTCATCAAGAAAAAGCATCTTAATTTAAGAGTTTTTAGGTATTTTCACTGAAAACAAGACAAAAATACTAAGATTTTTTATCTTGAAAATCATTTTTGCAGTGTGAGCTGATCTTTGTACCAAATGGCAGTGCCGTTGTTGGATAGTGCAGATTAAGGGGCGGTATTAACCCCTTCTGACATCACCAGGGGAGACAAATTTCAATTAGGCTACCTATATTATTACATGCTTGTGGAGAATAGTTTATTAAAACAAAGTTACTGGGTTGATCTTATTCACATTTTAAAAACACCGGGGACCCAATTATACCACTTAAACATGGAAAAAGTCAAATTTTACCTTTTTTTGTTCTTTATGGAACCATACAGCCACAAATGGTTCTTCTATGGCACCGTAGAATAACCATTTCTTTCCATTTTTAGTGTAGATTTCTCTCTTCAGGTTCTTCAGCCTCTTAAGTACATTTGAGACATGATGAACATGACAAACTTTAAAGTGATCTTGAGTGTGCCGTGTTAAACACACATGCAGTGTTTGTTTATCCCAGGGCCAGTTTGCTCAGCCTCCTCGACTCATTCATCACTATAGTTTCATCACAGTTTCCCTGTTTCCTCTCATGTCATCAGGCGTATTCACACTTTGATCAAATTCTCCTTTGTGTGTTTGTTTTTCCACAAAAAAATTCCCCGTTCTATTGAAAAGAGATCACGTGAAATCACCTTGTGCAATTTGATTACCGTGATATTCCTGAGTCGATTGTTTTAATAAGGAAATATGATAAACAGTGGCTTAACAATTTATGAGTTTCCAAAATCGAACTCTGAAATGGGGAATTCAGTTTTATGGCAAGTAAAACTAGCACGTATAAACAAATTAAACATAATGTCCCTGATCTCCTTTCCTCCTGATTTTCAGTTTTAGAGCTTCCAAATGTTTGGATGACTTGATTTCATTTCTGTTGTACACCATCCCTTAAGCAGTCAGTGTCATGGATGACGGCCCCTGGCAGTCAACACGCTCAATTCCATCATGCACTGTGAAAATATTGTCTAAGTCCCTGGCCTTATTGGAGACCCAAGGCTTGGATTTCATAGATTGATTGTATGCCTATAGACGGGTTTCCGATTACATAAAAAGACAGTGCTGGCTTCTTGAGAGCTCCCTTGTGGAAAAGCATGGGTGACAGATGATGTTCCCTGTAAGAAAGCTTAGATTTTAGAAAGCTTTGTTTTTTAGCAAAGATTTACTGTAATAGATTAATTTGCAGCCAACTTTACACAATCCCAATAACTCACAGAATACCTCTAACCAATCATTCATATATTTCCATTCTGCAGCTCTCTTGGTGGCATTCTTGATTTTGGCTTTTGCTGCTGTCTTTTGGGCCTTTTTACCGTATATAATCAGGTAACAATGCTACATATTTATCTGTTTTGATTTTGATCAATAGTTGTTTTGTCATTCTAGTTAGTTGAAGTTCATTTATGGGCTAAATATCAGGGCTAAAATATTGTTTTATACCAATACAGATGTAGCTGTACACAGAGGCTTAAGAATCATATCTGCTGTCAAGAGTCCCGGCACACCATGGAAAGTGTGAGAGCAAACCTATTAATGCACATATAATCATAAATCCCATCCCTCAGTTCTAGCATGATTATGTTAAATATGCAGACTGTAGAAATACTTGGAGCCTTGTACAGGATAGTTTAATTTCCCTGACTGAGATCTAGTTTGATTTTGATTTTCCTGGTCTAAAATTCTAGTTTGATTAGCTTGGTGGTTTGGTGAGCCAGAACAGGAAGAGGGTAATGTTAATTCCTCAGTGATGGATCTCACTGCCATCACAAGACCATATGGGAAATGAGAACATCTTTGGGAAATGAGACTCTGTATGTGCTCACCAAGCATGCATCAGTCCAGTCATGCTTTCTAAAGAAGGTTAAACAACTGATTTTAACTTTAATTTATTCGAAAGTCAACAATAAACTGTTGAGGCTTAGATATTAACTTATATCTGACAGGAGTCGTAAATGAATCGTACTAAAATGCTTGCATCTTGCACCATATATTTTAGACATGATGTTGTACCAGATGGATTCTGTTGTGCACTTTTTTTAAGGTTATGGGGAACTATTAAGCCAGAAGTAGGGCTCGGTTATATTAGGACATGTAAGTCATTTTTGCAAACATACATTACAGGTCTGCTTCTCCAATGTCAGTGATATATTTTAAGATCTGTCAGCACAAGTTGTTTTCAGTTAAGACTGCCCGAACATGCATTTTAGTCTGGGATATGCTTATGCACTGCAAAAAAAGACTTTCCTACTTAGTATTTTTGCCTTTTTTTAGTAGAAATATATATGTATGTATGTAATGTATTTTCTTGGTGAGCAAAATGACCTAAGAAAAAATCATTTTTAGACAAAAAAATATATAATTTAAGTGAATTTGTGCTTAAAACAAGTTAAAATATCTGCCAATGAGGTGAGACAAAGAATCTTGGAATAAGTTAACTTTTTTCTTAAATAATTAATTTAAGAAAAAATTTCTCACCCCATATTTTTGCTTGTTTTAACCACAATTTGACTTAAATTGTATATTTTTTGTCTAAAAACTAGACTTATTTTCTTAAGTTATTTTGCTCATCAAGAAAATAAATTTTTAGATATTTCTACTGAAAACAAGACAAAAATACTAAGTAAGAAAGTCATATTTTGCAGTGTGTACTCTTTGGGAAACTGCCTCATAAAGTAACACTGCAAAAAATGACTTTCCAACTTAGTATTTTTGTCTTGTTTTCAGTAGAAATATCTAAAAATTCTTAAATCAAGATGTATTTTCCTGATAAACAAAATGACCTAAGAAAATAAGTGTAGTTTTAGACAAAAACTATACAATTTAAGTGAATTTGCTCTTAAAACAAGCAAAATTCTGCCAATGGTGTGAGAAATTTAGCTTAAATTAAGTTAAGAATATTTTTTCTCACTCCATTGGCAGATATTTTTGCTTGTTTTACATTTAAATTTACTTAAATTGTATATATTTTTGTCTATAACTAGACTTATTTTCTTAGGTCATTTTGCTCATCAAGAAAAAGCATCTTAATTTAAGAATTTTTCTACACTGTAAAAAAAAGTTTGCTGCCTAAAATTTTTTTGTTAAATCAACTCAGATTTACAAGTCATGTCAACAGAGATGAGTTGTTATAAAATATAGTTGAGAAAAGTCAACTTAATTTTATAAGTTATAACAACTCACCTGTAGTTATAACAACTCATCTCTAGTCAAGATAAATAATAGTAAGTTGAAATTAATTGTAAATCCGAGTTGATTCAACAAAAAAATTTTAAGGCAGCAAAGTTTTTTTACAGTGTACTAATAACAAGACAAAAATACTAAGTTAGAAAGTCATTTTTTGCAGTGAATTAAGTTTCTTGATCTAAATCAAACAACTTTTCCATAATTTGATGTATTTTCCTCATGCAAATATATCACAGTTGATGAGTAATGTCGAAGGCAAAAACTTAACTAAATAGATATTACAGAAACTTTGTTACAGATATTGTCCACCCTGCCAGTAGCAGGAAAACCTGGAAATATAAGGGAACTTTAATATTGTTATTTCCATGTCTGGAAAATTTATGCAAGGTAGTAAAATCTTGACTCATGGAAAAGTCATTAAACCTATTTTATAGCCATTTTAAAGTTTTTTTTCTGTTTATGCTTGGTTCAAATATATTTCATCAGTAAGAAATCAGCCTGTTGCAATCTCTATAAAATTATTTTTAAAGAAAAATGTTACGTAAGTAAAAACCCTGAGTGACTTTGTATTTAATATACTCTTTTATTATTTCAGGAGGATGCCACTACTGAACCTAGCATGCACCAAAACCAACCAAAGTCAACAAGACTAAAGTCATTAGACACATTTCGTGGGTATGGACCAAAACTGTCTTTTCATTAATCTATTAATTCTCTTTGTCTTTTTACATTCAATTGACCTTGGCCTGACCGCTTCATTCATGTGTTATGAGATTGGAGAGGTCAAAGGCTGGACATGAGCTTACTTGAGCCATTGTTTTTGAGGTTCGTCTGAGCATCATCTCTAATACATCTCTCCTCTGTGGTGGGGAACAGTGGGTGGCTGTTGAGTAAAAGGGGGATGTGATTTAATCTGGAAGCCCAGCAGGACCTGATAGTGGCTTGGGGGCAAACACAGAGCACGCCTGTCGTGAAACAGGAAGCTTGTGTGGCTTTGACCTCTCACTTGCCCAGTAATTGATGTAATAATACAAGCAGCATATCAGCACATATTCAGCAGGCTGTAGATTTGGAGCTGTAGAGGATATGGCTTTCCAGATCAAGATTTGTGTAATGGATAACCCATGTGTGTTGCAAAAGTGCTTTTCAGATTGCAATCACTAGTGGCAATTTGTACTATCAACGTTAGTAACAATAACAGAGCTTTTACTGTTCTTCGAATGACCTGTCATTATGTTGTATTTCTGTGTCTGTCTGAATGTGGTTAAACATTTAGTTCAATTTACAATTTAATGTCACGTTCACATTTGTAATGATATTTCAATTCCATTGTGCTTATAAAAACAGATGTTTCACCGCACCTGCTTTTGCTCTTGGCTATTTTCCTGTTAAATCTAATGATTTTTTTCCAGTGCGGCCAGAGACTTCGGTACTTAATTTCTACATTTTCCCCGTCTCACTGTTCTATATAAATCTGTCATTACATTGCTAAGTTTCAATACAATATGACCTCATCTCAAAGATGTAGATGCATAGTATGACATCACAGCTGGCTTATGTGAACTGTGTCAAATGATTTATGGTGATAGTGAGCTACAGATGGCGCTAGTAGCAACGGCAAGGTCATGGGTTCTATTCCCAGGGAAAACACGAATCGATCAACAGTACCGAACCTTAAATGCTGTTTAGGTCCCCCAGCATCTGTCAAAATGCATAAATGTAAGAAATGGAATGCTGTCTGCATTTACTGTGTATTGTGAAGTTGGAGTCTTTTTTTTGTGAGAATATCAACTTATATTCTTGCAGTTTCTTTGCTGTAGCATGAAATATGGTCTGTCCAGCAGCAAGTCAAAACTTTTCATTGAAAACAGGAGCATCTGTCATCTACCCACCGCCCTGGTAAAATTGTTACGGCTACGGCAGAAAAACAGCACCCTCGATTCGACAGATGCTATCAATGTGATATATATAGCAAGACTGTAGACTTTGGTTGCATTTTAATTTTTTTAAAAGGATTTAGTTTTTAATCTCAGTAGCAAAAAGCCTGCTGCCAGTTTACTTATATTCGTGATTAGAAATTTAAAGTGGTGGTTTTGTCATAGTCAGTTATGATAAGAGAAGATGTGTAGGCTACGTAACTTCTGGTAAACTTCGTCAAAGAATCAATAACAACTTTTAGAGTAGTTTATGTCCGATAACAAGCAAGATTACCTTAGTTAAAATCATAACTAAATCATATCAAAAACTACACTGAGCTAACGTTACTATGTAAAATGTGTACTATATAATGTATATGACTACAGCTCGGCTGCCAAACCTCCCTTTACGTAGCGCTGATCCATAATCACCGTCTTCCCTCTTCTTTAGGAAACCAAAATATTTGTCATTTTTGATGAGGTATTTGTTCCAGAGTTTAGTTTAGCCATTAAACAGACCATTAAACAGACCATTAAACAAACAGAGACTGGGAGTTAAAGGGACCCTCCACTTTATTTGAAAATATGCTAATTTTCCAGCTCCCCTAGTGTTAAACATTTGATTTTTACAGTTTTGGAATCCATTCAGCTGATCTCTGGGTCTGGCAGTACCACTTTTAGCATAGCTTAGCATAATCCATTGAATCGGATTAGACTATTAGCACTGCGCTAAAAAATAACCAAAGAGTTTCGATGTGTTTCCTATTTAAAACTTGACTCTTCTGTTGTTACATCATTTTACAACATGGCTGCAGGAGGCACAATGATATTACGCAGCACCTGAAAATAAATTTTCGGGCATTGCGTAATATCATTGCACCTCCTACAGCCATGTTACAGCAGCAAAGTCCTTGATTATTACGCAAGAATGAGAGTGTAGTTTGCCTGGAAAATTGCAACTTTATATTTTTTGTTGGTCTTAGTACACAATGTAACTACAGAAGAGTCAAATTTTAAATAAGAAAAATATCAAAACTCTTTGGTCATTTTTAAGTACAGTGCTAAATGGTCTAATCAGATTTAATGGATTACGCTTAACTATGCTAAAAGTGGTACCGCTTGACCCGGTGATCAGCTGAATGGATTCCAAAGCGGTAAAAATCTAATGTTTAACTCTAGGGGAGCTGGAAATTGAGCATTTAAAAAAAAATGGAGTGTCCCTTTAATTTCTGTCCAGACCCATAACAGCGACTTCGATCGTGCGTCTAATAAAACGTATATAAAGCATTTTTTTAATCAAAACAAAGACACACTTTAATGCTGTGATCTTAACAACTAATAGCTCCCCAATATTTGATATTTTCCTGTCATACTGCTGTTCAGAACCCAATGATTGAGTGCCAAAAGCAGGTTAAATTTTCGATCTGCCCCCAGTGGCTAAAGCTTGAACTGCTGTTGGATTCATTGACACGAGCAAACATCATCCTCTCATGTAACAAATTCAAAAGGCAGAGACTGATTTTAAGAGAAACAAAATTTGCCATGGTGTTGGCAATTTCCTGCAAGATCATGTTTCGCAAACCACCTGCAGCAGTTGTTTTCATTGCTCAACTGGTAGATTGTGGCTCTAGAAATGCCAAGGTCATGGATTTGATTCGCTTGAATCACATGATAAAACGTATACCTTGAAAACACTATAAATCATTCTGTATAAAAGCATCTGCCAAATGCATAAATATACAAAGTTTCAAACCAGTGGGTTTAAAATCCCAATAGTCGAAATAATATTTGACCTGTACTTTATTTGATATATCAGCCTTTTTACAGTGAAAACTGCGGTGGTAACAAATCACAAATGTGCCCACTCAGGCATTACAAAGCACTGTACTACTGGGACAAAATGACAATGACAAATACACACTTGGAGCCACTGCCAAAATTCATTTTTACTTGTTAACAACAATAGTTGATGAGCATCAGCATACAAACACAATACAATGTTTAGTTTATATTACAGTTTTTCGATAACTTGTAGTACAGAAGGATGAAGCTTGCGCAATGAGCTTAATGGCCTCCAAACAGTGATAGATTCTCAATTAACATGGTTAGCTTTAACTTGCTAAACTGCAAACATTCTGTAGTCTTAATCTTGAAAATGACTTAACCTTTGTCTTTGTTACTATGGATACTAATGGATGCAGTCACAAAGTGTGTTCGATAGAATGGGAGCGTGTGCGTGTGTGTGAATGAAAGAGATGGACAAAGATGTGCTTTAATAGTGCTTTTTAGAGTATGGCATGTGATTAAAATCTTGTATCAGCAGGTTAGGCTTAAAAGGAGCAGTAATGGTCTCTGTTCTGATCTCCTAATTGAATTTGTTGAGGAAAAAATAGTGATAGCCACTTAAGATGCAGTGAAGTTTATCTGAAGGTCCCTTCTGGACTGTTGCTTTGCTATCTGCATGCTGTTACACAGACAGAGCGATGTTTACCAAAGAAAACACACTTCAACACCATGATCTAAGTGTTGTCAGTTTAATAGCCGAGTCTGATCAGAGTAATCTATGAGTATATTTATGCTGCATCATGCAAACATGCATTTTCTTAAAACAGCATCTCCTGCTGTAGTCAATTCAATGTAGTGTTTCATCATGCACAATAAGTTGCAGCTTGGCTTCCTTGTGCTAAGTTACACGTCTATAATAAATTACAGCAGAGGGCTTTAGTCAGCACTTCTGGGTGAGGCGATTCAGAGGACAACCGTTCATTTCCTGAGTGATTCATTTTGCTTAGGTTGCATTACCTTGCATTGCGTTTCTTACTTGATATAGAAATTTATGCCACACCCTCTCGCTTTATGCTTATGATCCGTATTACTGATACACTTTACCACAATTCGCATGTTGACGGTTCTTGTTATGATGCAGCAAATAGATAATGTAGATAGCTACTCTGTGGTGGATATGGGTAGATAGGTCATAAATTGTAAGGGTATTCAATAATTCAGCAGAATTTCATTCAGTCAAATGAATAAAAGAACATTTGACAAGATTTAGCTTCTAGCTGCTTCTGCTCATTAACAATATTAACTAATATTAAATGGTTTGATATATATGACAGGCTCTGCCACAGTACAAAATGTTTTTGCTTTGTGTATAATATTTGTCAAGCCCACAAGCATATCAGTACATAAATACTTAAACATTTATTTCTTTCACTTACAATTACTGACTGTGTGTTCACACCAGATGCAGAAGAGGCGGCAAAAACACACTATTCGCCGTAGTTGGACGCTTTAACATTTGGAGTGTACTCGCTTCATTCGCGCATGAAAGCTGCGCGTGAAATTCTAGTCATTCGAGACATTCACACGAAAATTTGCATCATGGGATGGGCTTATATAGCTCAAATTGAGTAAACTCACCAGATTGTTCGACCTCCTCACTCACTTTCTTCCAAACAAGATCCTTTTCCTGTAAAAATAAGATGTCTCGTATAGCGATGATGATTGTCCTCCATTGTTGTTTTGTTTTTCTGCCTCCGCTCGCTTCCTAATCACGTCACTGTTAGAGCAAGCTCCTGGTTGGTTAAAGCAGCGTGAAAATCCGCCAAAGTTCAAATTTTTCAACTCGTGGGTCACTCGTCAACGCTCAATTCGCGCAAAACTCACCATCTGCGCCGCATCATCCGCGGCGCACGTTCCCTGGCATTTGTGCTTACCGCGACACAGGATGCCTTTTCACGTCTTTGCATTGACTTAACGTGTAAATCACTCGTACTTGTTGCCTCTTCTGCATCTGGTGTGAACGCACCATTATATGCTATAGCATCGCATTGCTCGCTCTAGATTACTCGCGGGATTTAACTTTGTGTCACGCAAATTTTTCGCTTGAGTTGAATATTTTTTTGAGGCGAATAGCGTGTGTTTTCGCGGCAATCGTGCTGCCCAATTTGCGTTATTCACATAGGACGCGTCTGATTGCGTCTTTTCATTGACTTTGCATGTAATCTACTCGCGAAAATCGTTGAACTCTCATTTGGTGTGTATGCCCCATTAGACTAAAACATTTTTAGATCATTTTGTTTTCATGTGTAGGTTCATTTAGTTGCATTTGTGTTCACAGATTCTCTCTGACAGTCATGGTGTTTGTGAACTATGGAGGAGGCGGATACTGGTTTTTCGACCATGCACCGTGGAATGGTAAAGTATTGCTGATTGGTTACATGCATGACTAAAATATTTACCCATTGCAGTCTCTCATCAGTGGTGATGATCCAATAAAGGCCCGTTCACACCAAGGACGATAACTACAAAGATATTAGCTGCTTCTGCAAGCTTAGGCAGCTGACTTGTTTGGAAGTTTATAATAAACCTAACATTGTCTGTGGTGTGGACGCTAATTAATATAGTTAATTAGCAGGGCTGTTGAATGCTTTATTCTGATTGGTTGAGAAATGTTGCACAGGTATGCATTATTTTTCAATAAAACCTGGTTTTTCAAATGTTTTAAAAAACCCACCAGAGCAATGTCTAACTGTGGTATAAGCAGAATAATTGACTCTGTTCCTTTGCATTATTTGTAAATAATGACGCTTTGCGTCGTGCCGCATTACCACCTTGGGTGTGAATTTTTTAATTATTCCACAGGGCTTTTGAATGCTTATTCTGATTGGTTGAGAAATGTCCTATGGGTTTTGATTATTTTTCTGTAAAGTGCACACCTAACCTGTTTAGATGTCTTAAAAATAACCACCAGAGCAATGTTTGTGGTAACCGTGTATGTGCGGAATGTAACGACACTTTGCTTCGCATTGTGTCGAATTACCACCTTGGGTGTGCATTATTTTCGAATACTTTAATGGCCCACCATCAGTTATTCCTTACTTATTCAGCGACCTGTTGTCATTTATTCCTTACTTATAAGAGCAGTTGTGGCTAATGGTTAAAGTCAGGCTTGTAACCGATGAGTTGCCGGTTCTAGTCTTACATGTTCTTGAGCAAGGCACCTGTCCCCCATTGCTTCCCATACACTGCAGGGGTATCTGCCCACTGCTCCAGGTGTGTGTGTGTTCACGACTCACTGGGATGGGTTAACTGCATCTGTCACATTCCAAGTATGGGTTACCATACATTGGTCATTGTCACTTTTACTAGTTGCAGCATCTTCTTAGTTTTAGTTTTTAACACATATTAGCACAGAATAATAATAATACACAGTAACGCTTGAGTGCTATAAAGTTATTAATTAGGCACGTATCATATAAATGTCATTAATTAACAACATCCGATATATCCAAACTGACAGCCGAAATTATATCTCATAAATCTTTGATGCCTATCAGTGATGTCTTGTACTGATATCAAATACTTAACTGAAATGCTTAAACAAAAAGGTTTATTCTGCATGAATTTGATATTTTCGAGTTTCGCCAGTTTGTCTTTTGGAAAAAATATCAGGAATCCTATTAATATGGAGGCAGATGAGAAGAGTTGCATGTTAAATTTAATGGGTGGTTATTACAAAGCACATCTCCAGGAGTATTCACAGATGAACTCAATTTAAGGCTCATAATGGCTGCTTCATCATATCAGCAGAATTGTATTGATCATAAGGGAAAGCAGATGGATTTTAATATTACCGTGAGGCCTGCTCTGTCATGGCTGTATGAGCATTTATAAATCATTTGCTGTCTGAAAATCGAAAAATAATGAGAAAACAGTGTTTTTAAGGACCTGCAATCTTTTATCATCAGTAACTGTGCTCAATGACATCATTTGTTTACAGTTGGGTGTGATTATGATTATTTTTACCTGTCAATCAAACAACTGTAGACGTGCATCAACCAGATATGTGCTTTTGTTTGTATTTTTTTCTTATGTGTGATACAGGTCTTACAGTAGCTGATCTCGTGATGCCTTGGTGAGTAGCCAGCACGTACTTAATGAATCGATGAAGAATTATTACTTTCCATTTTTGAGATTAATATGGAAGAGAGTGAGACTTCAGTCCAACAGTTGGATATCCCATCAAAATGAAACAGATTTAAGACTTTTTCAGCTCAGCGTCCCTCGTAATGCTTTGCCTATTAATCTTTCTCCCTTTGAAAGTATACATAAAGCTTGTAAAATCCACTGACATGTTAAAAAATGTCCTGCATAATGAATTGAATGCAGTTTTCTCTGTATGAGGTCTGGCAATGCAGCTTCAACCTTAGATTTGTTAAGCTTTGGGTTTACATCAGGAAACATATTAATATGTTAAATATTCTGCATTCCTATTGATACACCACCAGCCCCTCTACTCATCCTTGACATGCAAAAATCAATAATGCAAAGCTGCATATTTCGCATTAACCAGTCATGCCATCACGTGCAGATATGTTATTTAAATTCTCCATAATAAGTTATTTATTATCAATAGTAAAATGCAAAAAAGTATTTTTACCCATTATGGGTAAATATTGGATAAAACACACAGCTGTCCAATATTTACCCAGCATGGGTAAAAAACACCCCCAGAGATATTCAGAGTGATGTATGTGTAATATACAGTAGGTATTAAGTGTGGTAAAACTGTCTCAAATCCTTCGGGAAGGTTTGTGTTTGTCATAGGTACTTCTGTAGTGCTGTCATTCAGCTCAATGCATAGGAAAGGTGTTCCACGTCTGCAACTCATTCGCAAGTTATCCTGGAGAACCGTAGTCCTGATGCTCATCGGGTTTTGCTTCATAAACTACAGCCCGAGAGATGGCTTATGTGAGTATTTTTAATTGCACAATAAAGAGGAAGAAATCTCATTGCAATTCTAGCCAGAAGTCAGACAAGAGTCAGTTGCACCCTTCTTTCCATTAGTATTAACACAAACTGTGAAATTTTCCCCCGATAATACAAAAACTTTACATATAAAGTCAACAAATGTTCATTGTACAAATAAATTCAATTAGCCTCCATTAATGATGTAAGAAAAGAAGCTGGATCCAGGATCTTGCAATAGCACATCAGGGCTGTCAGGGTTAAGTATGGAGGGCAAAGAGAGCGGTGCAGGGAGGAGTGCTGCTCATACATTAGCCAATGCACTGTAACCGTCTGGATAGATGGATGTATAACTAAGTTAACGAAAATATTGTGATCCTTTCCATGGGCAATCATCATATCTGGGGACTTTCAACAGAGGTGCACAGAGCAAAAACAAGCTTGGCTTTAATGGTCAATTATCACAGATAGGGTTTCATCATGCCAGCTGGGCAGTGGATTTTATGGAACTTTCTGTAATGTAATTACAGCTTTTGCCATAAAATGCAAAATTTACTCTCGCCTTATCTGATACCTCTACTGATATCAGCCTGTAAATCATCCAGAATGATATTTGTAAACCATTTTACCTCAACATGCCTGCATTCGAATCGTGCATCATAATATTTTCCCAACCCAAGTAGTCATGTTAACCTAAATGTGTTATTGTGATAAAAAAAAAACGATTTAACAATTTTTGAGTATTTATCCAGACCAGCTGAATTGTATGGAGTACCATACTGTGAAAACAAACATTAGTAAAAGTTCAATACGAAACCTTTTTGATGCATATTTGTATCATTCACTCTAAAAAATGCTGGGTTGTTTTAATCCAACTACTGGGTTGTTTCAACATGGTTTTTGACAATATCCCAGCAGTTGGGTTAAAACAACCCAGCAGTTGAGTCATTTTAAACCAGCAGTGTGTTCTGTCCAATAGTGACCCAGCCCTGGGTTAAAAACAACCCAGCATTTTTTGTGTTATTATGTCACATCTTAATAATAAATATGTGTAATTTTAGGGTTTAATGCTGTTTATTAAAACAATCCTGTTCAGTATGCTGGTTCTCAATGCTAGAGCAGATTTGTATGTGTGGATATGAGACTTACAGATTGACGGATAGCATTAGTCACCCAAACCACTTCCTGTCTCCGTGCACAGAGATGGAGTGTTTCCGCATTTTATTTGATTTGTTGGATCAATGATCAGTATTATATTGTATCTCGTGCCCCTCCGTACGTGCCACAAAGAGGTTTTCAATTAACTAATGTGCAGATTACCATCAATCTTGGACTCTATATCCTTCACTCACATCACCCTCCGCACCAGCACCTCATCAGATAAGCATGATTAGTCTCTGGCAGGGTTGATCACACCTCTACAGTCCCACAGTGAAAGACTTCTCACCTCAGCCTGTGTCTGTGTCAGCAGAGCCATCATTAGCCTGGATTATTGTGAACATAAATCTGTTTTTCAGTATAGCGCACATCATGACACCTAGAAAGTATTGCGGACACCTTATATGAAATTTAAGGAAAGACTTAAATATTTAAGTTGAATTGTGTGATGAGCAGGGAAAATAGTGAGATGTATTCTATGGGACTAGGACATTAGTCTTATAATAAAATAAATTAAAATAAGCTGAATACATCCAGGGTGAACAGAATTACCATCCAGTATATGTTGTGGATAAGACTAACAGCTTGTTGGCTCTTATTAAATGTAAATCTGATCACAGCCTCTGATACTATATATTTTGACTATTTTGAATTGTTTGTAATTGATCTTTTATATGTGTGTGCATGCTGAAATATGTTAGTGTCCTGGTCCTGGTTAAGGATACCCGGAGTCCTCCAGCGTTTGGGTTTCACATATTTTGTCTTGGCACTGATGCAAACTTTCTCACCCCATAGAGAGATCCCTTTGAAGGAGGTTAGTGAAACTAGATGACTCGTATTTCTCTCAGATCTCTACAGGAAGACACTGGTTGAATAAAAATTAATTGGCACAATGTAAAAAAAAATCTTTGCTGCCTTAAATATTTTTGTTTAAACAACTCAGATTTACAAGTCATTTCAACTTAATATTATTTATCTTGACTTCAGATGAGTTGTTATAACTTATAAATAGTTTTAACAATATGTCAAGTTTTAGCAACTCATCTCTTGCCAAGTTAAATAACAGTAAGTTGAAATGACTGGTAAATCTGAGTTGATTAACAAAAAATTAAGGCAGATATGTTTTTTTACAGTGCAGTGGTTACAGCAACTGCATTCAGAAATGCCTAAAATGTGTAATGTTTATAATATGTGTTTGTTTAATTGCTGGCACTTTTAAAGGGACTGTAAGTAGGATTTTAAATATTTTATTTATCAAAATCAATGTCTTTATTCATAAATATGTCCATGTTGGTGTCAAATGACCTCTGCCAATGATCTGACTTTTCTTTGTAAGCTTAGAATTTCTTCTCTTTACTTACATTGAACAGGTAAGTCCAAGGAGGCATCCATATCGTTCCGCCGTATTGATAAACTATAATAGCAGAGAGGGATAAAAAGCACTTGCTTACCAACGCGTTTCCACAACGCGTTTTCATTCAGAACACGTGAACCAGCTGCAACGGACAAGGGGATCAGCGATTACATAACGGCTACCGTAGTTGCAACACGCATTTGGAAAGGGGAGGCGCTAGAAAGCACTGTCTGTTTGAATGCAAAATACAATTTCACCACTAGATGGGGTAAATCCCACTTATTGCCCCTTTAATGTTTTTGCATTGAGTTTTATTAAAACAGACATAAACTTTTGCATGTCAAAATATGTAAAAATTCTAAAAATAGTAATTACATTTTTAAAGCTATAATAATCTAAACAAGTTAAACTCTCAAACTATTGTATACACGTGACCTTGTCTGTGAAATCCAGTCATCTAATTATGGGATTGATTTCACTTTTTTTTCAATCTTTGAAATATTCAGTCAATATTAAAAATATCAAGGTTATATTTTCACAGAATGTTCTTACATTATTTAGTATTATTTTATGCAAAAAATATAAAAAACAGTAAATCAATAAATAAAAAATGCTTTTTTAAGTATATACATCTTTACACATTTTCCTCAATTGGGGCATAATTTCGATTCTGCACACCAATTTATTACTAAAAACATTTTTATATTTGGTTACCAAGCTGAAAATAGATAAAAAACTTTTGATAGATGAATTCTTTATTAAATCAGTTGTAATATTGTCAAAATCAATGCGTGTATGATCCTATACACTGTAAAAAAATGCAGCATTTTTGTCAGATCAACATATATTTTTATGTTACTATAAAGCAGTGGTTCCCAAACTTTTTCAGCGTGTGGCCCCCCTTGTGTACGGTGCATTCCTTAGCGGCCCCCCAGAGAAAATTTGTGACAATAAACTGTTTTAAAACTCAACATTTTAATTAAAAAAAACCATTAAATTATACAAAAAAGTAGTGCTTTTGGTTAGTAGCCTTATTTTTTGTAGGTTAAATTACACAGAAATCATGATAAATTAATGTATTTCGTAAAATGTCATAAAACTGGGGCCCCCAAAACCACTGCTTTAAAGAGCACATATTTCATTGCTAAAAACAATGTTATTTTGTGTATTTGGGATAATACAATGTGTTCTTGTGCTTTATGGTTAAAAAAAATCATTATTTTCCACATATTGTACATTTTTGTAGCTCCAGATTGTCTTCTTGAAACGCACAAATTTGAAAAGCTTTGTGTCCCTAATTGGCCAGCTAATCTGTATGTTGTGATTGATCTGAATACCTCTGACGTCAGCAGGAAACAGTACGCTCCTTACCATGTTTGAAAGATTCGGTTGCTAACAGAAGTTAACTTATAAGTCTTAGGCGGGAGGAATTATGATAATGTTAGTCTTGTCTACATCACCAATCCCAGGAAGTAAACTGTTGCCTACAATCCGTGTGTTTGTTGTAGTCCAAGAAAAGAGATTTATTTTGGAGACGATAACTCACATCATCGTTTACTTTGGAGTATGTACTTTTTGCATATCGTTAACATGTACTAATACACACTTACACCCCAAAGGAAATGTAAAAATGTGAATTGGACAATAGGTGCTCTTTAACTTAAAAAATTAAAGGTGGTGTGTGTAAAATTCTACAGGTGAGATTGTGATATTGCAACCAACAGCTCACCCCTTACTTTTAAAATGCATCTGGTGGCCGCCACAGGACAAACATGTTGTCCTCTCTGTAGAACAGTTGGCCCGTTTAGGGCTACTGTAGAAACATGATGGCAACTCTTATGTAAGGGTACCCGGAGTGTGTGGCGCTAAAAACGGCTCATTCTAAGGTAATAAAAACAATACAGTTCATTATGTAAGGTCTTTATACACCACAGATAATATAGTTATTTATATTATAATGCATTTCTGTCAAGAGATCCTTCTAAAGTTATGTCAACTTATCGCAAGCCAAAACTTAAAATAGTGTGTTGAATTGACTTGCAAAACCAAGTTGTTTTAACTTCATGCTGCATTTTTTTTACAGTGTACAATCTCAGTAAAGCTGAATTTGTGATTTCCCTATGTTCCCCTCAGCATCACTGGTGGAACCCTGTTCAGGACGTGGTTCTGTACTGGCCCGAATGGCTCTTCATTACCTTACTGGAAGTCATGTGGCTGTGCGTCACATTCTTACTGCCTGTTCCAAACTGCCCCACGTGAGTTCATATTAGTGACACCCTTTGACCATACACATTTGTGAAGAAGATTAACTGTCGTATTAAACACTACAAACACAGTAATATAGTATATAAATCCTGTGCATTAAATAATTACATTCTAATATGTCTGTCAAGCCTGATTTAAATGCAGTTCATCCCTTTATAAACAAAACCAATAATGTCATTCATACATCAAGCTAATTCACTCAGAGGTTGACACACGCTATGTTGGCATCTGAGAATATATGTGGGATAGCATTAATGTCATACATTTACATCATGAATGTGCATATATATATATACCGATCGTTTGTGTGCTGTTGTGTTTGTGACCGCGAATGCAAGAGGGTGCGTGTCGTACAAGCCCGTGCTGTGCAGCTCTTATGAGATCTGTGATTTATGAGTGTTTGCCGGCCGCTTCAGAGGGGATAATTAGCCAATCTCAGTCTGTCGTGTGCACTAAAAGGAGGAAGGAAGAAAGGATCCATCTTTCTTTCTCTCCTTTTCTCGTTGTTTTTCTCCCCTCTATCTGCTCAACCTTCCATTTATAACTCCGTCAGTCTTTTTCATTGCGTCTGACCCTTTATAACATTGATGCTCAAATGGAGGGTACTGATAACTCTGTCTGAATAAAATACAGAATGACCTCACAAAGATCGTCCTTGTTTTGCTAGACACAATACAACATTCGCATATGATGACCTCTAAATCCTATTACCTTAATAAAAAAGGACAGGATATGTTTTGAATGTTCAAGATTTGAAAGCATGTTGTAGAATGTAATGCTGCATGTCTTTAGCAATTTGAGTGATGTGGTGATCATTGGTTGTTACCTTTGCTAGTGGATATTTAGGGGCTGGTGGGATTGGAGATGATGGTCAATATCCCAACTGTACAGGAGGAGCAGCCGCTTATATAGACAGATGGTTGTTGGGGGACAGAATCTACTGGTATCCAACCTGCAAGGTGAGAATCATTTACAAAAAAGAGAATTTTTACTCATTTACAACTAATTTTTCAACCCAGCGTTGATCAAAAAGTGAAGAACCCATTTAACCTATGCTGGGTTGTTTAGACCCAAAATGCTTGGTTGAAACCCATTGTTGGGTATATAAGTATAAACTTTTTTGGGTTAATTTAACCCAACAACAGGGTTTGTCCCTTTTTGACCCAACATTTGGTTGAAAATAACCCAGCATTTTGTAGTGTGTTACATTGGCTGTTTAATCTGCATTTCAGGCTTTGTATCATACAACACAGCCCTTTGACCCAGAAGGTGTTCTGGGTACAATCAATTCCATAGTCATGGGCTTCTTTGGGATGCAGGTAAATACATTTTTTATTACCTGTACATTTGATCAAAGCTGCGTGCATGCTGTATAACCATCACACCACTTCCGAATTTGTCCACTTGTGTTGCCATAGTTTCTAAAAGCGGAAAACGAGGATAGCGCTGATATGACTTTATTGATATGCGACAATGACAAGAGGACGAGCCATTACTTAAAGGTGCTGTGTGTAAATTTTAGCAGAATCTAGTGGTGAGGTTGCGAATTGCAACCAATGTCTCATGGACGGTAATGAAGCATTAAGCGCAAGTGATTTACATGTTAAGGCTAGACAATGATGTGATAGACATCCTGCGGTGCGATTCACGTTTAACAAGTAACGCATGATTTGAGCGAATCGTGCGAGTTGAAAAATCTGAACTTTGCCAGATAATTGCGCCGCGGTAACCAATCAAGAGCTTGCACTATTAGTGACGTGATGTAGCGAGCTGAGGCAGAAATACGAAACAACAATGGAGGACAAAATCATTGTTCGCTATTTGTGGACACCCGGAGTTGTGTGATACATTTTCGTATTTTTATAGAAAGAATTTTGCTTGGAAGAAAGTAAGTAGGAGGTCGGACAATCGGGTAAGATATATATATATATATATATATATATATATATATATATATATATATATATATATATATATATATATATATATATATATATATATATATACACACTCACCTATAGGATTATTAGGAACACCTGTTCAATTTCTCATAAATGCAATTGTGTAATGGTATGGGGGATGTTTTCTTGGCACACTTTAGGCCCCTTAGTGCCAATTGGGCATCGTTTAAATGCCTACCTGAGCATTGTTTTTGACCATGTCCATCCCTTTATGACCACCATGTACCCTTCCTTTGATTGCTACTTTCAGCAGGATAATGCACCATGTTACAAAGCTTGAATCATTTCAAATTGGTTTCTTGAACATGACAATGAGTTCACTGTACTAAAATAGCCCACAGTCACCAGATCTCAACCCAATAGAGCATCTTTGGGATGTGGTGGAATAGGAGCTTCATGCCCTGGATGTGCATCCCACAAATCTCCATCAACTGCAAGATGTTATCCTATCAATATGGGCCAACATTTCTAAATAATGCTTTCAGCACCTTGTTTAATCAATGCTACGTAGAATTAGGGCAGTTCTGAAGGCGAAAGGGGGTCAAACACAGTATTAGTATGGTGTTCCTAATAATCCTTTAGGTGAGTGTATATATCACATATTGATTTACAAATATTGAAACTACAAGCAAAAGCTTGCAAATTGACCGAATTTGTGTCTGAATTTCACGAGCAAATGAAGCGAGTTAACTCAAAATGTTCAAGCGTCCAACTTTGCACGATTTATTCATTATATCGGTGATTCTCACGAAACCATTGAAACACCACGGCACTAATGATTTTAGCTTTAAAATGTGTAATATAGTAACATTAAAAAGCATCAGAATTAACACAATACTGTGTTCTACCTTGCACAATGTGTGATTTCAACATAAGAATTTATAATTTTATCTCATTTTCTGCTGAAATTCTCATTACCGCAATGTGTCCGGCTGTGTTTGAACATGCGTTATGTTGTAATTTAATCAAATTAACACAAAAATATTAAGAAAAAAAATAAATGGATGTTTTGCTAGACTACTTTAAATGACAGAAAAAATATTTACTGAATATTCATGTATAATAATAATGAAGAAAAATTAGGAAAATGATGTGTCCATGCCTGATGTTCTTATCCTCCGCAACACTTTTTGAGAACAGTTTATGCACACATACAGAATTTTAATAAAGTTTGATTTTGAGTGACCAAGCACATGGACCAGTTACTTCAAGATGGCTACCAGATAAGATCATTTTTTTACAGTTAATTTGAAATATTGTCTTGTCAGAATGCTTACACGACATTTTGATTATCATTACCGCAACAGATGCTTATTAAATGTTAATTTAATTAATAGAAGCATAATACTTTGATTTTAAATGCATGTGCAGAATCTCCAAATTATGTTCTTTCAGGTTTGTCATGTCATTTTGAAAATATGTCAGTGTTGATGTTTTCTGACTGTTGCGGTAATGAGATTTTTTAGGACTTATTTTTTAAATTATGTTACAAAAAGTGTTAAATGATAAGTAAACGTTTTTTAATTAATGTTCCCATTTACTCCAGACTTTGTTTTTCAATGTCTGGTGGGAAAAAAAGTAAATTTAAGCAATTTTTAAATTTTCATGCTTGACATTTTTAAAACCAAGTTTTCGTGAGAATCACCCATATTCGCTTCTGGTGTGAACACACAGTCAATCCACCGTTCACCCTTCCCTTTCAAAACACATAGAGAAGCTAGAGTAGCCAACACACGACAAAAAATTCGTTGTTTGGGACAACATAGTGCTCTGTAGAGCAGTTTGTCTGTTTAGGTGACCCGCGATGTATGTAGATAGAAATAGCTCATTGTAAGGTATTAAAAACATAACAGTTCATCACGCAAGGCCTTTATACACCACTGAAAATATATTATATTGCATTTCTGTCATTAAATCCTACTAAACTGTGCACACTGCACCTTTAAAATAGGAATTACCCTCGATTTACAAATCCTTGGGAACTTTTGGGAATAGATAATGTTAGTGCACAGCTGCATAAAATATATCACATTGTGCAAGTGGTTTTGGATATTTTATTACAAAATTCTGACATGTTGTGGATTTAAAGGTGCACACATTTTTCAATAGTACTATATTTATTACATTAGAGGTCAATGCATCAGTTAGAAAAATGATTGAGTGCACCTGTAACATTGAGAGTATTGATGCATTATGGCTAGTTGTTTTGTTTCATTTTGCTTTTCAAAAGCAGCGGGATCAACTATTTCATATCATTCATTGAGTATCACAAACTGACAGCTTGTCTCTGGAAGGCCACAAACACACAAGTGCTACACACAGTATAATGTAACATTGCTGTTTTAAATTATATCAGGACTTGGAACGGCTCTTTTCCAATCAAATTAGAGACGTATTATTATGCGATATCAAATATTGTAACCAGCAGCAACAAGAGCAGCAAAACACAGCTAAAGGTTATGCTGGAAGTGCACCAAAGTCAACTCTACAGAAGTGATTGCTTGACAAATGAGACTATACAAGACAGAGGACCAAAGGCCTTCTAATCCAAGCCCAAACATATCCAAACAATTCATTTCACAGACTATATTTTTTACGTCTTCTCTCCTTGACACATTGATTAACTTGACTCCTAGTTCAGTAATAGCGAACAATGACAAAACTACAATACTGCGTTGAGGCCCCTGCAACTTTCTGAGACAGACATCTGTTCTTTGTCAGTCGTTCTTCTTGTTATGGACAGATGTGCACGTCTCTGGCATAGGTCTGAAAAGTTTCTCACCCTTTGATTGTGACAATGCCCCGGTGACCGGTGAGAACTTGCCATGCAAACTCTGCCGCATTGCTGAAATCCCAGTGGGCGGAGGCAAAAAACAGTTAGAGCCAAGCCCGTCAATCAACATGTCTTAGAGAACACGGCAGGTGTCAGCCTCTCGGCCTGTGCTCGTCCGCTCCGGCGTCCTCAGCTGAGGGGCATTCGTCATCACCAAATTCATCAGTGAGCGCGGCCAACTTCACAGCCGTGCGGGGAACGGTGAAACCTGAGCTTATTGTCAGGGACACAGCCATCTCTCACATCCTCTTGCTCTCTCTCTCTCTCTCCAATCCACACGATATTAGTATGACTTATGATAATATCATCTGCCAGTCTGTTTGATATGAATTTTTTTAGTTTACTTAGGCCTAATACGGATCATTCTAATACATATGAAATATTTAGCTTCAAATTTAATTAAATTCTTAGAGAAAGTATTTAGTCTAAGCCCAGAAATAATCCTCGTCTTTTTGTCCTCAGGCTGGAAAGATTCTTCTGTTTTTCCGCGAATTGAATCGCAGTATCCTGACACGATTTCTGGTGTGGGCCCTCATCCTGGTACGTGGACGCTTAGAAACAAAATTGCTCCGTTCTATTTAACAGATTTCATCAGCAATGAATACGCAACACAGCAATGCCCTGTCTGTGCAAGTGTTATATTGCTTGTAGTTGTAGACAGTTAATGAAATAGGTAGAGGTCATATGATATGCGTATATATGCACTAAATGAATTCCAAGGCAGAGATCGGTATCAGACCCCTCTTGGGATCGGACCACATGGCTTTTTCAGCTCATGGATATCTAGTGGTTTTAGTGGTTGTACTGCTAATACTGCATTTTAATTTCAACTGGTTCTCTGGTTTAACTTGATGTAGGTACTTTCTATTTAGCACTTTTATTTAAGACGCACACAGACAATACTTAAATAAAATACCTAGTTTCCAACAAATATAGCTATATAACAGCAGCTCACAGTCCAAAAAGCAATAAGTTTGGGCAGAAAATATTTTTTTAAATTTCCCAGCGTGCCACAATAGTCATTGCCTACTTTTAATTTTGTTACCATTTTTCGAATACATTAAAGTGCCAGGAAAATAAATAAAAATCATAATAGAGAAACTTGGGTAATACTTATAATAAGGTTGTATTAGTAAATATTCTTAAATGCATTAACTAATAATATAGTTTTTCAACATTAATTATTGTTAAGGTTATAGTTATATATTATATAGTATATAATGTTAATACAGTTATTCATGTTAATTCATGATGCATTAATTAATGTTAACAGTTACCAGTGTTGGGAAAAGTTACTTTTAAAAGTAATGCATTACAATATTAAGTTACTCCCCAAAAAAGTAACTAATTGCGTTACTTAAGTTACTTTTCATGGAAAGTAATGCTTACGTTACTTTTGCGTTACTTTTTCTTACTTGGCTGTGCCTTGATCTCTTTCAGGCCTTGCAGGTGTTTTTTATGATCGCAAAAATGTCAAGCTCTGGCATGCCATCTCCGTTTCTGACTCAAACTGTTCCCGCTCAGGTGCACAGAGTGCGTAATTCTACGTTACTATTTTCAGTTTAATTTAGTACATTATTTTATTTTTAAATTGAATTAATTAAACTAAAAAGTAACTCGCTTTACTTTTTTTAATAAGTAAATCAAATATTAATGTATACATTTATAAAGTAATGTGTTACTTTACTCATTACTTCAGAAAAGTAATATTATTACGTAAATTACGTACGTTGTAATGCGTTACCCCAACACTGACAATGCTTGACCTATGAGTTAAGGCTGAAATGAACATGAACAAAGATTAATATATGCTGTAAAAGTATTGTTAGTTCATGTTAACTAACTAATTGTTTACAAATACAACCTTTTTGTAAAGTGTCACCGAAACTTGTGTGACTAAAAGTTAGCATGTTTATGGCCGAGAAACTAGAATATGCAATGACCTGAAATTAGCCTGCAGATTACCTTTTTGCACTCTTGAAAGAAAATAATTAGATCTTAGATTGATATGATGATAGTGAAAGCCTGGCAGATTTGCGAGGTACTATAAGTGCTCAATTTGGGTGGTCCCACAGACAAAGGCAGCAGAAGCTGGGTCGGGTGGGAAGTGCATAAGGATGTTAAACCCATATCTCAGGGGAAATGGCCATGTGCTACTAGAAATGTTTTTCAGAGGCACTGGGACAAAGAAAGTAACAGAGTTCATTTACTGATGTCTTACCCTTTACAGAAAAGCAGTTCATCTGCAGCATGCAGGAGCATTAAGAGGTATTAACCCTCTCCACATTCCCCAACGTCTGTATTGGTCTTTGTCTGTTTTCATACCCATGCCACGTTAAGCAAGCTCAAGTTAAATGGCACGTTTAATCTAGACTGAAACGTTAGCCATTTTTCAAGGTTATTAAAGAAGAATTTTTTTGCACGATACAGCATATGCTGTTTAAAGCAGCTAGAAGAAAATGAGCTGCACATTTTAAGATTCTCTTCCATGAAAGACCTTGCTGCGGTTTTGTTTTGGAGTTCTGGTGGCAGAGCTGCTGGAATGATCTCTCTGGAGACAACAGGTGCTGATGGAGGAGTTTTGTCTGGCTAACTCAGGACATAAAGCTGGGGATGATTGGGGCACATGGCCCACATTTCTTAGCAGTGGTTTTGCTTGCTTTCTGTCATTCTTGCACTGCTGGTAATAAATGGCAAGCAAGAATGCTAGGTCTTAGCAAAGCTTGCATCTCATTTGTTTTATACATTTATGACAAATGATTTATCAACACACTGTTTGAGTGTATTTATATGAATTTCAATTTTAAACTGACATTAAGTCTAATTCATTTTATTATGAAAAATAAGTGTTACCCAATTTAAGCCCCTCTGGAAAACTAAGGCAATGTCCTGGGAGTTTTTTTTCCTGTAGAATTGCTTTCCTTTGCTAAGATTCACAGTATGGTACTACTTCATTGCTTTTGGGGAGCCATTTTTTTCCAAGATGTTTTTGCTTAGAAGGCTTTGAATCTCAACTTAATGGGTGCAGACACAGTTGTATGTAAGCCATTTGTGTGTTGATTTCCCCCAAAAGTGAGAACATTATGCCTTTGAAGAGCTATTGTTGTGTCTGAATGTTCCTGTAGCTCAGTTGATGGAGCATTGTGTTAGCTGTGCAAAGGTAATGGGTTCAATTCCCAGCGAACACGCATACTGATAAAATGTATCTTGAATGCAGTGTAATTCGTTTTGGATAAAAGCACCTGCCAAATTAAAGCATTGCTCTGTTTGTCTTTGAGCATTTTGACAACCTTGAGACAGCAACACTGGCTCAACCAATGGACGACTGAAGTGGGACAGTTAAAATAAAAGATGGCAACTTGAAAACATTATTTATTAATTATCATTATTTTTGGTATTTTGCTTGGAAATGTTATTGGTGCAGAAATTACCTAATTAAAACTAATGCTTTAATTGTGTATGTTTTTCTTAAATCTATTTAGCTTTATCATGAAATTCACAGTATAATATATTGGGAGAGAGAGCTTGTTGTGAAGCAGACCCACAGCAGTCTCCTGATCCCAGTATTTTAAATTTCATTATTCCCAAGTTCTATGACAAATCGGGCCATTATAGCTCCATGTTGAATCATATTGGCCAATGTTACGGGACCACACCGCTCGAGGTGCTGAAATAAATGAACAGAGATTTATTTCACATTGCCTACAGGCGAAGCATGATAAAATAAACTAGCCAATAGCAAAAAATTATGCCAGAACAATTCACACTTTGCCACAGCCTCTGATGTGAAACAAAAAGAGCTTTGTATATAAATTAGCGAATGCAAAATATTTTAATCTGTTGTCTTTGTTCATTTATCAGATGATGCAAATATGACAATGAGGGTAGCAAGATTTGAAGGTTTCTTATTGTTCTGTGCTGAAAGTAGAGGAGTTTTAAATACAGTGTTTCCTCTTTACTTCTCAGCACTCATTTAACCAGAATAATAGATATGCGTGAAGATTTATTGGACCGCAGAGCATACAGTGTAACTAATGGTTCAAGCCAACAACAAGACCGCATTTAAGACTTCATGATAAACCTTGTGAATCTCATAAGAGAAGCACACAATCAATTATCATTGACATCTCTGGGAAGCATGTAGAGTTGAAAATGTTTTCAACAGCAGGTCTTGAACATGCAGGTGCTCTTGTAATGTGCTCTTGACACACATAACATCCTAGTTAAGCAAAAATAAAATTTCCCCCATGTACAGTACAAGCAATGTGTTTGGGGGCGGGGCTATTATTACTATTTGCATGATTCTTTTGTCGGATCTTAGAATGATCTAATGCTGTTTGCATGGTGTCCTTATAAACAAGCGTCCTGAGTTAATTAAAGTTCAACGATCACTGCTCCGCAGTTTGAGATTGAAATTGAGCGATTGCCCCACATAGCAGTGATTGTCCCACATCCTGCCTGCATAGCCTGGAGACTCAATCTAAAGCCAGCCAGGCTATTTCCACACCATTGATTCTGTCATCTATACAAATGATGAATATCCTCCTAACAAACGGCTTTGGATGCTGAACTGTCCCCCCTCGCGAAGGGATAATATTTCTTTAAATGAATAAACAATTCTACCTGTTTTATCAATACTAATCTTAGTATTTAAGATTGTACTATATATCTATATATATTACATTTCATCATTGTGTGCATTGAGAGAGAATGCACACAATGCTTAAATGTAATGCACCGTTGCCTTGGATAAAAGCGTCTGAAAAGTGCACAAATGTAAATGTAAGGAAGTTTGTTGTTTAGGATTTGTGTGTGATTGTGCATGTCCATAAAGTGTGAATACAAAGCAAATGAACAAATGCAAAAAAGTTACACAACAGAAATGAAGAGATGAAACTGCATTTTGTATGTTACATGGAGGGACTCACCTCTCAGGAGCTTAAGCTAATCTGCTTGTATCTTTATGGTGGTGCTGGATTTGTGTCTGATAGTGCTTTACAGGTCTGCATTGATTTGAAATCTGCTTTATTCTGACCCTTAGGGAATCTCTGCAGCCATCCTTTCTAAGTGCACAAGAGACGAAGGATTTATACCTGTCAATAAAAACCTTTGGTAAGTGCTTCCTGACCCTCTAAATCCAGCCACTTCTCCATCCACAAAAAAAAAAGGATGAGACTCCAGCCGACACAAATCAGAGGCTGCTAAAACACGCGTTTACTTACCTCTAATGACAGAACGCCTTGTAAATAATCACCCCCACTGGCAGAAAAGTGAGACGCGGCGGGTGATGCATCCAACTAGATCACTCTTCTTTACAGCCAGGAGAGAGTGAGCGGTTTTATTTCCCCTACTATATATCTTGCCAAACTGTGTCCTATCTCATCAGCCTGTTGTGAAATTGAACAGGATGAGGTCAGCCCCTCAGTCACCTTACACCTCAAAATAATTCATAGCCTGAAATTTACAACACACAATTACGCCATTGTGATATTTTCAAATTTACACATTGTAAAAAGTCTTGAAATTTTTGGCTACTTTTTCCGTTACAATATTTAAGCATTCTCTATTTTCCAGTACATATATCTGTAAAAAAAAGAAATTGAGGAAAGAACTTAAAATCTCTCTTAAAAAACTTTATTTTATGGTATCACTGTTATAGTGTAATTATACATTTAAGTACTAAGTAATTTTCATTAACAACATGTACTTACTATAGGGTTGGGGTTAGGATTCAACACAGTCTCAAGGCAAGTCGTGTTACAGTATAGTAACGAAAATTTTGATTAATTTATTCGTGTTAGATAACACGAATTTCCGCTGTTTTTCGTGTCTCTGAAGACGAATGTCTTTTTCGTCCTTCCCAGCACGAATTTCTATCAATGCCTGTTCGTGTCTGTGGCACGACTTTCTTTATCGTGTCATTTTATATTTTGTTTTCTCATCGTTCTTTTCTATTTTTAAATCATTGTCGCTTGGGGTTAGGGTTAGATTCCGGGTTTGCGTTAGGACGTTATTTTATGCATTTGTTTCTACATGTTTTTCGTCCGCTTTTAAAACTATTCTCGCCTGGAGTTGGGGTTAGAGTTGGGGTTTGGGTTAGGAAGTCGCAGAAAGTGATTCTAACCCAAACCCCAAGCGACAATGGTCAAAAAATAGAAAAGAACGATGAGAAAACAAAATATAACATGAAACGATAAAGAAAGTCGTGCCACAGACACAAACAGCTATTGATAGAAATTCGTGCTGAGAAAGACGAAAAAGACATTTGTCTCCAGGGACACGAAAAACAGCGGAAATTCGTGTCATCAAACACGAATAAATTAATCAAAATTTTCGTTACTATATCAGGACTTGCCTTGAGACTGGGTTGTAGGATTAGGGTTTGGTTTAGGGTTAGTTGCATGTAATTTAAGTCGTATTACATTTATCATGTTTAACCCCAAAATGAATGAACGTTTCCCCAATTATTACTACAAATGGTCCAAAAATGTTGCCTAGCTTTCACAGGGGCAGTATACCCTTTTAAAAAGGGTACAATTTTGTACCAAAAAGTGCATATTAGTACCTAAAAGTTACATATTAGTACCAAATGTATACATATCTGTACCTAAATGAAATTAAGACCTTTTTAAAGGGTACTGCCCCTGTGAAAACTTGGGACAGTTTTTCTGACAATGTTGGAAACCGAAATGTTTATCTACACTGATCTTTAAATTTCCTCTTTAGTATTATACTGTCTTAATACTTTAATACTTTAATACTTAATACTCATTTTCAATATTAAAATATGTTATTACCTTAACTAAGAATTGTTGATAAATCCCTCTATCATCTGTGTGCGTGCACGTAAGCGCTGGAGCGCGCTGCGACCCTTCGATAGCATTTAGCTTAGCCCCATTCATTCAATGGTAGCATTTAGAGATAAAGTTAGAAGTGACCAAACACATCAACGTTTTTCCTATTTACTTCGACTCGCCTGAAAAGTCCGCTCCCCTTCTCCCTCTCATAATGGGAGAGGGAGGGTGTTACTGCGCCGAGTCGAAGTACTCCCAAAAGTGCTATAACGCCATAAAATGTAGCTCCTCTTTTAAATCCGCTTAGAAAAGCGCTACGTTTTATTTTGTACCACCAAACTTGCTCGTATAACTACTCGTCTTAAATAGGAAAAACGTTGATGTGTTTGGTCACTTCTAACTTTATCTCTAAATGGTACAATTGAATGAATGGGGCTAAGCTAAATGCTATCGAAACGTCGCAGCGCGCTCCAGCGCTTACGTGCACGCACACAGATGATAGAGGGATGTATCAACAATTCTTAGTTAAGGTAATAACATATTTTAATATTGAAAATGAGTAGACTATTCCTTTAAAACGAAACTCTGGTTACACATGAGATTAAGCGAGTATCTGGCAAACGCTTTTTATCATAAACCCTTTAGACGTTTCTGCAGCAGGCTCGTATTTTGACATCACACGTGATGCACATAAGTTTACATGACGCGCCGAACACATATTTTGAAATGACGAGCCCCACATATGACGGCTACATACATACATGTGATGAGCTTCGCATTGTGCGTCCTCGTAAAAGAAGTCACCGGCTGCCACTGTGGTCAACTATGACTTCCTGTTTCATAAGGGTATAAACATGAGGTCACACATAGGCCAAACTCCCTCATTCATCACAATAGGACCAAGAACATTACAAAATGATAAAATAAATCCATAATGTCATTATGTTTTGGCAGATGTCAGACAAACAGACAGTATGTGCTCTCCTGTATGTCCTTTTACAGGCACATATAGTACCTGTTTGACTTGTATGGGCAGTCCATCATGTGCAGCTTATTCAGCCCCTCAGTATGTCTGTCTGTATCCCTAAAAGTAATTAACTTCCAGCCAAGAGTCGTCTTTGGCTTGATTTCAGCTGACATAAACGATGCTCTGCGATGCAGCCACTTTACATTAGATAAAATTCCATCGGGCATCCTGGCACTTAGGAACAGAGAGGGACGTGACTTATTGACATGGTTGTACTGAGCAGGTGCCAAAGACACACTTTGGATCCCTATGTTTCTTATTGGACTCTAAGCACAAAAACTACAGTGTCTCCATCCATTATTTACTGTAGTTCTCTGTTGTGCTCACTGATACAAGAAGTGTTTGACAGAAAGTAAATAATGCAGTGCATCTCTAAGAGATTTGTGGAGATGGTGTTGTTGTGGCAGATTTGTGTGCAAAGTCTGGAGACGATTTACTACAAGCGGTGCCTCGTCTTTAGGGCTTATTATAGATAGATGCGTTTTGATTGGCGGTGTGTAAAAATAAATTGATGTGTAATCAACAAGATCTCTTTCTTCAGGTCTCTGTCATATGTGACCTGCATGGGCTTCATGTCCTTTGTGTTGCTAGGTGTGATGTTCTTTGTCATGGACGTTAAGAAATGGTGGGGAGGACAACCTTTCATTTATCCTGGTAGGAGAATGCAAGAGATACTTAAACTCATTTCATTTTATACAATCACCAACACCAAGAAATTTTATTTTGCTTACTTTGTTTACAGGAATGAATTCCATTTTTGTTTATGTGGGTCATTCTCTACTGGGCTTTTACTTCCCCTTTAACTGGGAGATGCGTTTTCAGGACAGCCACTGGGAGAAGCTCTTCCAAAGCCTGTGGGGTACAGCACTCTGGGTCTTCATCGCTTACCTGTTGTACCGCAAGAAATTCTTTCTCAAAATCTGATGCTGCTAAATGACTTTTGTGACCTTTAGTGTACTATTGTGTTACGGTATAATCTGTCCAGGACTACGTTTTTTGATACTGAACAAGACAATCATCAAGAACATCACTGATATTAAGTTATTTTACGAGTATCTCTGAAATCTGTGTGTTCCTGTGTTCAATTAGTTAATAGGCATATGAGCTGAGACCACAGGATCAGATTTACTGTCTTCCTTGGACACCTGCAATGTTTTATTTGATGTCAGTTGTGTTAAGACCCGAATGTAGTGATTAAATCAAATTCGCTGAAGTGGTACTTAACAAATTAGAACAAGCATTTTCAGTACTTCAGGGGTAGCCTTTATGTATCGGTTGCCATGGCCACCCCCCTTCGGTGCTATGAGACAGAGAGTGGGTACCATCTGCTCTTCAATTGACAGCCCTTTAATGGGGGTCAAGCTGGACGGCTCACTGGACCCAGGCTTTCTTGATCCCAGTGATGTAAAAGCGGGACGTTATAATTGTTAGATCACATGCGCATATGGAAATTAGCACGTAACACATGTTCATCTGTCACTTCATGTATTAATGGGAGTGAAAATTATCAGTACAACTCCAAACCTCTCGATTCTCCTTTACAGAATCTTCCAGACAGACTCAATATACAAAAAACATTTTAATTTATTAAAGTGTACCAACACCTAATTCATTATTAGGAAACTTGAGTTAGTTGAGATCATTCGATCTTGTCACAAGTGTTCATGTTCCTTATGTTTTGTATGTTCTGTCTCCAACCTTTTTGTGAGCAAGGGTTACCACAATGGATAAAACAATCTGGAGGCTATTTTTTTGATAAAATCTACTCAAAAATGTTTTCTTTACTAATCTTTACTATTTTATTTTATGTTACTTGTTGTCTAAAAATGGCTGGGTTATCTTTGACCCATAATGGGTAAATATTAAGCCTAGTCCACACAAACACAGGTATTTTTATAATCAGAGTTTTTCCTCCTTCGGTTAAAAAAAATCCTGTCCACACATGCTGGTTTTTAAAGAAATCTCCGCCTACATGAAAACGCAAAAATGCGCTATCACACGCTGTCAAGAGCATGCCACGCCAGCAGGGGGTGATATAACCCTAATTGTAAAGCTACGTTGGCCAATCAGAAGCCTTAAGCTCGATTTATAGTCATGCGTAAGCTCTACGCTGTAGCTACGCCGTAGGTTATCCGTAGCTGTGCATAGCTCTGCGTAGCCTGACGTGCACATCACAAAATTTTTAACAGCGCATCAGTTCTACGCGGACCGCAAACGCTGTGATTGGTCCACCAGAACCCCTCCCGTCAGGTAAAAAACTGCGTAATAGGTATTTCTGTTTGCAACAAGTTGCTATTTCTTCTTCGTTTGTGGGTTAACTTACCAAACTTCTTCTTTGACGGTCGCGCTGCTACTGTGGTTACACGCGTGGATACTGCCTACCAGCGGTCTGCGCTATGTTTGCACGTTGACGCGGACGACGACGCAAAAGTATAAATGAAAACCGACACGGAACCTACGCCGTATAGGACCTACGCACAACTATAACAAGCCCTTTAATCAGAAGCAAAAACCACAGTTTTACTGTCTACACGACAACACTGCAACCGGCATTTTTGAAAATCCTCACCCTGGCAAGGGTTTTCAAAAATGTTCGGTTTCAGTGACTGTGTGGACGAACCGCGTAAAAAAAATAACGATTATAAAAATACCTGTGTCTTTAAAACAACCCAGCATTGGGTCAATTTTAACCCAGCAGTGTGTTCTGTCCAACATTTACTCCTTATGAGTCAAAAATAACCCAGCCATTTTTAAAGCGTGATATGTTTTGTCATTGTTTAAAATGTTAACATACATAAAAGAAACCAAGCTAATATAAAAACCATGTAAAAAAAATATTAAAAAATTGAGGCTATTAACAGAATGTGACTTTGTGCGGGCAACCTGTTTACGGGCACCATGTTGGAGACCACTGTTCTTCAAGTTATCTTCTCCTTTGATCCCCTGATGGAGTTTCTTTGCATGGCTAAATTAATAAACTTTTCATGACTCCTACATAAGCGGCAAGTTAGCCATGTCTGAAAAATCACCAAATCCCACTCTGTCACTAAGTGGTCAGCAGATAAAATCTGTCAGGATGCAAGGATTTAATCTCTCTTGCAGAGTTCTCAGAAATGGATCTGTGCTTGTACTCATAAACGACTGCTGATGATAAGTAAACACAAACAGTCTGGATTATGCTGTAGACACCTGTTTTTCCTCTATTGTACAGAAGCAAAAACAATTATGTATATCTTCCTTTATCTATTGAACAAAACATGAACATGTATTTACACATAGGCACAGGGCATGTGAACCTGTACTGAAACTCAAGTGAGCCTTTCACTCTGTTAGTTAATGAGAAGGCTTTTCATTTTGAGAATATCATATTACCAATTTCAACTAAGCAGTGCTTGTGAGTGAAGCAAACTGGTCAACTGATTTTGGGAATTGACTAATGACTAGCGTGCTAAACTATGTCCCAGCGGGACTTTATTGGAATTAAAGCTCCAACAACTGCAGTAAGCACTTCTTGAATCAATATTTTTTAATCAAGTACTTACCATCATTATTATTTAATGTACAGTATATAAATGCACATCTGTGATAGCATAATATTAAGAACAGACACGCCACAAACAAACTACATTATAGATCTGTAAATAATAGATTTTTATTGTTTACTTGTGCAATACCAAAGAGAATCCGTTTGACAGAATCTGACGGTAAATATTGTGATCTTATTTACTGTTAGGAAGCATCTAAAGCTTTTATCTGAACACGATCTTGTAAAGTAACCACAGTAAAAAAGAAACGGAGGCAGAGGTACATATCATGAATCTGCATTGGCTTGCCTCTATTGATTTACATTGACCATATGTCTGAAAATACCACTGTGTGTCTGGTTTAAAGTAACCTGAGCTTTCTTAATACAGATCATGTATATGGTTATGTACCTACATATGTAAACAAAACCTTTCTGTGGCTAATATGCAGGCTAAGTGAAATATTTATACGGCACAACTCACATGCTATAATTAACCAAAAAGTTGCACCTAAAGAAATTCATTAGTGTTTTTTGTATTTTTATGACACACAGCTTGTGTTAGTGTGTTTGACAAATACCATTTATTCCCCTGCAGGTTAATATATATACACTTTTAAATGTTTTTATGAATGTTAAACAGCTCAAGTAATTGATTTGAATCTTAAAGCAACATAGTTGTAAACCATGACTCTTTCTTTTATGCATGCTTAATTTAAATCTCCACTATTGTTGCGTTTGACATCCATCATAGCCGACGTTGATTGGAGTGATTGCCGTGTGATGCTCTGGTGGGCTGCCCTAGAGGCAGAGTAATGCATCATGCTTACCCCTCTTCACAGAACGCTAAGGAGTCAGCTGGTGCACAAGCACCCCAACACAGCCGTAGACTGTTTCACACAACAGACATCAGGGCCCAAACAGACCAACACCATCATGAACTCAGAGCAACCCTGTTAAACCCTGGCCCCTTTCATTTACAGACAATAACTGAACCCCCCCTTCTCTCTCTCTCTCTCTCTCTCTCTCTCTCTCTCTCTCTCTCTCTCTTGCTATCTCTTTCACACACTATGTTGTTTTAGATTAAAAATGGGATGATTATTATAAATAATAAATAGTTTCATATGATTATTAGAAACACACTTATGTTTAGAGAAGAAGATAATTGTTTCAGCAGAAAAGTGACATTTAAACTTATTTACAGTGTTTAGTGTAAATTTGTTTCCTAATCTTGTGACCATATTTGCATGCCTTCAAACGCATTGAACTCAAATTCAGTGTTTAATTCATTAAGACTCATTGGAGAGCCGCTGATGTGATTCAGGACCGGAACACTCAGATGTGATGTGAACCTCCTCCCACTGTGTGAGTGTGTGTGAGTGTGTGTGCGCGAGTGCGCGCGCGCTGAGGGTCCAGCAACAGCAGCAGCAAGGCTGCAGTCAACGACCCGTCAATGGGACATTCAGGTTAAGGACTTTTGTGGCTGCTTTGCGCGCGAATTGTAACATTAAAAAGTTTGTTTAATCATAAGCGTATACTTTTACCTCACTGCGTTTATTTTGCTTTTCTGAAATTACACTTATGATTGACAAGGATGGGTAGAGCGCGTGGAATCGTTTGGGGAGATATCGCTGTGGTCCTGCTTGTCCTGTCTGAAGGTAAGGGTTTTAGTCTTTTACGTAGTGTACTCTACACTTTTAATGTCGTCTTTGTATTGTATACATTTATTGTGCAGCAGTAATCGGTACACTTGTCACACTTTAAGTTAGTAAAAATTATTGTCCCATCTGCATCCTTGATTATTAAGTGACAATACAGCGGCCGTGTCTCAAAACCTTAGGAGCATCTCTGGGATGGCTAATTCAGACTTATTCACACAGGTTATAACGCTGTAATGCACACATGTTGTCTAGGTAGACAGCTCGTTGTTTTTTGAGACAGAGCCATGGTGTGAGCAATCGTATCGTAGTCACTCTCTTTGTCAATGTTTTATGACTCAGAATATATCTGAATATAAATATGAGAATCATGAAACAGAGGTGGAGTGAAACCTTATAAATTGATTTTTGTATAATTGTTTTCGTTTTCTTTGCCAAATTGTGCAGCAAATAATGAAGATGAGTCAGTTTTACTTTCTGGAAATTGTGGATTTGATTGATTTTGTATTAAAAAGCAAAAGTTCCCTTTACACTATTTTTAATACAATTTTCAAATGTGTAATTTACAGTAATTAACAAAAACATACCTTTTCATTCCCATTTTTTGTCATATATTTTGTATAATTTTATATCATTATTATCATTACCATCCAAAAAGGGTCTCACGCAGACCACTGAATGTTACTAAAGAGATTTAACAGATAGTTTCATAGGGACAGTCTGGGTTCGAAGCCAAAATATTTACAACCTTAATGTGCCACATGGTTCCTGCAAGCAATATGCATGTCTCTTTACATCATTATACCGTAATCACATTTAAAACTCATCTGTCCAACTGTACTAACACACCTCTCTCAAAATAACTAGAGTTAAATTCTAACTCATCCTGAATAGATTGTAAATCTCAGTGTGTGGCCAGTGCATTAATCGGGAATGGTCACATCGCAACAGCTTGAATACAGACAAAAGTGGAACATAGCAAAGGTTTTACAGCTATTCTGGTCATTCGGAAGACAGTTGGCATGGTGTGAAGTATTGCATTTCTTATATCGTTGTGCTTGCTTACTAAATGGCTATAATTGTGTGTTGAAAGGTAGATTTAAGATGAGTAAATAAGAATGTTGAATTTGTTTTCAAAACAATCAAACCTACATTCTGTCACAATGCAAAGTGCAGCAGTACAAAATTGCTGTTACACTATTTGCATTTTGTTATAATGTTTAAGACTTGCTCATTTTTCACTAAAAAAGAAAACCTGTAATATCAAACCCTCTTGGTTATGTAATTCTTTACATGCAAAAAGTATTTTGTTCATGTCGTCCAGGTAAAATACATTTAATCATTGTTGTCGTGATGTTATGTGGAATAATTCAAAAAGTGTTGCATAAAAATCCTGGGTTATTTTCAACCCATCTTGGGTCAAAAATGTACGAACACAATCACCCGTTGGGTTGTAATTGAACTTATGCTGGGTTGTTTAAACTCATTGTTGGGTCAAATATAATTTTTTTGGGGTTCATTTAACCTAAGTGCTAAGTGTCTTCCCATAAAAGTTTGTCGAAAATAAATCAGCCTTTTTTGGAGTGTACAAATAAAAATTGTTATGATTTGTTAAGAGATATGCATGCTCTTAGAAAGTATGTGTTCATTTTTAACGCATCTTTTTGTGTTAAGCTGATGTAATTTTAACACATTATGTATCATTCTGTGTAGATTTTGTGTTAAAATAAAACACAAGTTGTGTTAAAAATAAAACAAAATGTCTTGTTTTAATAATAACACGGAGATGGGTGGATTCTGGGACAACACATTTAGTGTGTTGTCCCAGAATCAACAATAATGTGTTATTTTTAACACATCCATTCTAAGAGTGCAGTATTTTTTAAGGAGAAAAATTTAAACCTTAAAATTTATTAGCGTTAGTATGGATGAAAACAGAGTCATGAAAAATTACTCTTTTAAAATGTTTTTTTTAAAATAACATTTTACTTAATATTTGTAAAATATGGCTTTGTGTGCATTTACGGGTGTGTTTATTAAATATATTTAAATCCACTTTTTATTGGGTTTAATAACTCATCCTTTTATTATCTTTTATGTATAGTGGGATAACATACAAAGAGTTAAATTTTAATTAATAATTCCCAACTCTTCCCAAAAACCAATGTAAACATTACTCTTCAGCAGGTGCTAAAGAACAGTATGATTAGTATTGAATGGCTCTTGTTTTCACCTTTGTTAGAGATGCTGCGGAAGCACCTCGATTGCTTGCCGTGAGGAAAAACAAAAGCTTAGTGCCGAGAGGTGGTCAGAGGGCAGGTGTGCAGCAGGTGTGCTTAGCTCTGGGCAAACACAATGTGTTTGTCTTCCGAAAGGAAAAAACTGGCAGTAAAATAATAGAGTACACAGTTCTGATAACAGATGAGGCTTAAACCCCCTCATTAAAGACAGGATAGTTGGCAGTGCCTCCTGCAAAATGGATCTCATCTATTTTATGACAAGCCATCCCGTGAAATGGATGATGACAAAAGCAATGAGTTTTGTCCTACTGGGGACAGATATAATCTTGTGTCACTGTCTGGTATCTCATCGCTTGCTGTGATGGTTTGACATTTACACAACAGTTTGTTTGCTTGCGTTGTACAGTTGTTTGACCTTGAATTAGTCATCAGCAGTGTAAAGACCAATTTTAATATGACACCAGAGCTTTTGTTCACTGTCTCACCATAAATGTTTGCGCTGAACTTTAGTTCACATTTATTTTATGAAAAATAAAATGTCAGAATATATGTGGCAGGCACTTAAATGTGCATTCATTTAAACCACCATTTAAAGGAATATTCCATTTTCTAAATAAAAAAAATTTACTTACCACCATGTCATCCAGGGTGTTGATGTCTTTCTTTGTTCGGTCGAGAGGAAATTATGTTTTTTGAGGGGGGCATTGCAGGATTTTTCTCATTTTAGTGGACTTTGGTAGAGCCCAACATTTCGTACTTGACTCAACAATTAACAGTTTTTTTCAACAGAGTTTCAAAGGACTCTAAACGATCTCAAACGAGGCAAAAGGTCCTTATCTAGCAAAACGATTGTCATTTTTGACAGGAAAAATAAAAATATGCACTGTTAAACCACAACTTCTCGTCTATATCCGGTCCTGTGATACGCCAGCGCGACCTAATGTAAATGCGTAGTGACGTAGAGAGGTCACGTGTTACATATATGAAATGAACATTTGCAGACCATTGTAAACAATAAACTGACACAAAGACATTAATTAGTATCATTCCACATACAACAACGTTGGAAAGGTCCTTTTTCTCCACACTTGTAAACACTGGGGCGGAGTTTCACGTTCGTTCTCTGTGACCTCTTGACGTGATAATGTATTGCGTGAGGTCACGCTGGCGTATCACAGGACCGGATATAGACGAGAAGTTGTGGTTAAAAAGTGCATATTTTTTATTTTTCTTGTCAAAAATGACAATCGTTTTGCTGGATGGGACCCTTGTGCCTCGTTTGGGATCGTTTGTGGTCCTTTGAAGCTCCGTTGGGAGGGGCTGTTGAGTGTTGAGTTGGGTATTGGGTGTTGGGCTCTATTGGGGTCCATTGGAGTGAGAAAAATCCTGCAGTGTTTTCCTCAAGAAACATAATTTCTTCTCGACTGAACAAAGAAAGACATCAGCATTTTGGATGACATGGTGGTGAGTAAATTATCTTGATTTTTCTTTTAAGAAAATGGAATATTCCTTTAATTTAAAAATAAGTAAACAAAAATACTTTTTATGAAATATTGATTAGAAAATGCTTAAAGGCTCCTCAGAAAAAATCGAAATCATTTCATTTAAATTAATATAACAATAAAATGGATAACAAATACGACGATAAGCTTCTTTAATGAAGTAGAGTATATGCAATTGATACTCAAATAAATCCTTTGACCCCTATACAGTCAAACTGCTGCCTACAGCTTTCCATCATGGTAGCTGTTTGCATTAAATAAATCCAGAAGCCAGGTCATGTATTGTGTGTGTGTAAGACATTGATTTGTGGATACACAGCTTTGACCCTGTTACTTTATCTGTTGGAGTGCCGTGGCTTTTGACCCTCACCCAAGAGATCTTTTCTCTTGATCAGGCCACAGGAGATTGCCCATCCGATGGAAAGAAACATTAGGAAATAAAGTTCAAACCAACCATGAAAGCCTCCCCAACTCACCGCCCTCCATCCTGCATTAACCCAATCATTTTCATCACATGCCAAAGCTTAGATCTCATCTGATATATCACACTAGTTTATTTCAGACTTTATTACAATAATTTACTGTAGTTGGTGTTATGAGTTGCTCATTGAAAACTCCCTTCACATCACTACTTTCAGGCAGAATAGAAAAACATAAAAAAAATTAATTCGTTTTTTTGTACTGTATGTATAAAGGCACACAACACGACTTTAACTTGTAAAGCAAATTATATTTAAACTTTAATGGTGCCGATTTATATTCAAGCAATATGGTGAAGTCTGTTGTTTGTACAATGATTCATTGCACCTGGACCACGTAAACTGTTTGGTGTGTGGCTTCTGTACTTATTGGTGTCCTGACGCAAATCCTTTAGTTAGTTATGGGTCACATTTCTGTCCTATGCATGAGTGGAATCTAATTTGCTTTGGTTGAAGGACAAGAAGTACATTGATTGAAATTGTGTCCCAAGGGCGTTTTGGGCTCTTGTTTTTTACATGGGTCTTTACATGTTATCTTCTAGTGGTCATTGATGCGTGGTGTGTTAGAGTGATCATTTACAACAATGAGAAACCGACACAATGACTTAGTTAGGACTTAACTGCCTGTTTAGTCCTGTGAATCTTGTTTAGAGGAGGAAGGAGCTAAAACTTTGTCTGGCTGGTATTGGTGTTTTCTTGGAGTTAGTGGGGTGGAACGTTCATACAAATATTTTCAAAAATTGCAATACTGGATTTCAAATTATCCATCATTCCACATGCATGGTTTTGCATTGCATTTTTAAAATGCAAGTCTTTGGAAATGCCAGCTCAACACTTTCAAATCACTAGCCCATGTAAAATTACCCACTGGCCCATGTCAACCATCAGCTGTGAATGTTAAGACTCAGCAGGTAGAAGCTGTAAAATCTCTTTGAGTGTGTGCAGTTTTGGGTAGCAGAGGGGAACGCTGCATGAGGAAAACACTGGGCTGGGGTTCATATAGAGTAATAGATCACACTGGTGACACATTTTCATTGCATTTACATTTATCCATTTGCCATATGCTTTTAGAGATTTACTGAGTATTTAAGGTACATGTTACTCGAATTTCTGTTCCCTGGAAATCTAACCCATGGTGCTGTTGTTATTAATCACTACTTAACTATTTAAGCTACTATGATAAGAAAGGAATGGCTTTCATAATGGGTCTGCATCTGTGTTGTTTAGTCTAATCTTTATTGTTGATTTGTCTCTGTCTCAAGCTTATATTATAACATTAAGTGAATAATGCTGGCAATTACATATGGTAATGATACCATCAAAGACAACATGTTGATCAAGGGTCTCTTCTTTATGAGTCGTAATGTCCTATCCAATCCCAATAGAGATTACGAAGTAAATTCAAACATACTGCCATATCCCACAGGAGATTTTAAATTAGATTCCTTAATGACTGATGTCCATTCCATGCTCACATTGATGGGATAGTGGATTACATTTCTGATTATGATGATCGATTATATTATATTATACTATTAAGCATGGAATTTTGCATGCATATATTGAGTCCCATTTCCAGTACGGCTCATACTGATAAGTCGTAATGGTGATCTTCTAATCAGAAAATTGAAAACTAATAATGTAGAAAAAGTTATGGGGCACAATTAGAAGTTTTACTGTTATAAATGCAAGCTAATTGTTCTCAAAAGTCTTTAGGGTTAAGTAGCATTTGGAAATTATGCACTTTGGATAAAATGTTTTTTAATTGCGTATATTACACAAGTCAACCATAATTCATTTGTTGTTGATTCTAAGTCAATGGCCTTCTCATTGTTGGATGAAAAAAAAATGGTCCCCAGCTGTCCTTAGAGCAGTACGATTTAAAATGGTCCTAACATGTACCATTTAGGTACAGATACCAATATGTACCTTTGATGTATGAATATGCACTCTTTGGTACCAATATGTAAATCTGGTGTACTATTATGAACTCTTTAGGAACAAAGATGTACTTTTAGAAAAGGTAACCACCACAGTGATAAATCGAGACCATTTTGATCACTTTTTTCAGACAGTGTCATATGAGGAAAGATACCCATGTAAGGCATATTATGAACCCACGATGAGGGGAATTTAACCATAATAATCAATAATAATATTTAGGACTGTCACAATGATTAAATAATCGTCTCGTTGCAACTGTTTGACCTCATTGCGATGATTTCAGATCACCGCGATGATTGCACATCTCTCTAAAAAACACAAGGGGGAGCTGCAGCGCCTGTATTAACGAGACAGTATCAGATAACTTGTAAATATGTGTTATGTGTATTAATAATTACTGCCATGTAAACCTTGATAAAGATTTAATTTTATATTCACAACAATATATGAAAATTATTTCATTAACAAAGAAAAAAATTATGAGAATTCAAACTAGTAAAACAGACAATTAATCGTCATAATGGACAAAGTCCCAAAAACAGGCAATTAATCGTCATAATTGCCACAATTTATTAGACAATTAACCGGCAGCCAAATTTCATAACCTTGACAGCCCCTAATAATAGTCTTGTATTGAATTATGGCACAGTTGACAGCCTTTTAGTTGATTAAATAGTTGAATTTTCAGTACAATTTTCTTTTTTATTACCTGCACATCGACATTAAAACAAAACACGGTGAGATGAAAAAGGTATAATTTCTTGTTTTCGGCATATCTTCAATATATGTCTGGATGCTGCTTCTGGGACCAGTGATCCACAACACTGAACTCACATTGAACTGCATTTCACTTTGCTTGTGGCACTGTTTGCCTGTGCAGCTTGGTGGCATCCTTATGCGGTTACTGTTATTGGCTAAAACGTACTCAGCTGTTGATAAATAATGCTATTGATTGGCCTGCTACTTCTTGATTTGGTCATCATTGGCGATGGATGCCCTGCACATTGACCTTGGCCGAGAGGTCATGGGCCAAGTTTTCTCCGACATCAGCGTGCATCGTGAAATAATCAAAAGGCAAAAACATAAATTAGATGACCCAAATTAATTGTCAGGCTGAAAATTACATTGACTACACAAAGAATAATACAAAGCTGCATCTCGGGGGCTGCATGAGAATCGCAACAACCATGTCTGTGTTTACATACAGCATGTCATGAATAGGGCTCTTTGAGTATTAAGTGGATTAAGGCAGGGCATTGCTCTGCTAGCTTGTTTCCGCCTTCTGCTGAGTTCAAGGGAATGGCAAAAAAGACCCAGGCGCTCATACGGCTCCCATGATCTCATAGATGGTAGATTTCTGCGGCGGTGTGCATGTTGAGCTAATTGAGTTCCTGTCGTTCTGCAGTCCGATCCAGAGGTCGGCCCCCCATTAACCTATTCGCTCGCTAAGAGTTCTTGCTGCAAAACATGCAAAGCTCATCACCAGGATGATTTACACTAACTCTGGAGTCTGGACACTATATATACTTGGGTCCATATGCCTTTAAAGTGGTGCTCTGAAACGATAAAGGATTTATTTACGTTAAGTACCGACTGCAATCTCATCATTCTATTAAAAGAAAAGTTCACTGATAGTGAAACCATACAGTACATTTATGAGAGAAAATTATATTTTTAAGCGTATTAAGTGATCGATACATTATTGTAAAAACAGAAATGTTTAAAAGCTGTAATTTTACACATGGTGGCATATCAATAACATTGAATCTCACTGGTTTGCTTTGTCTCGCATATGCCAACTTGTCACGAGACATGCAAGAGCCAATGAGATTCAACGGTATGGATGTGCCGCCATATTTAAGCTCACAAAAATAAAATACACAATGTATTGATCACTAAAAATGGAAAGAAATAAAAAAGGAAGTCATATACACCTAGATTGGCGTGAGGGTACACTCTAAAAACAAACGGTGCTATATAGCACCAAAAGTGGTTCTTTAGTCGTAATCATAGAAGAACCATTTTTAGTGCCATAAAGCACCGGTGAAGCACCTGTATAGCACCTGTGTAGAACCATATAGGGACCATATAGCACCACATATGGTTCTACATAGCACTATATGGTCCTACACAGGTGCTTCACCAGTGCTATATGGCACTAAAACGGTTCTTCTATGATAACGAGCAAAGAACCACTTTTGGTACTATATAGAACCGTTTGTGTTTAGAGTGTAAGTAATTTATGGGATCATTTTCCAGTAAAGTATTTCTTTAACTTATGGCATCATCAATTGAATTTTAGTAGCAGAAAGTAGAGTTGAAGAGAGTTGGCACACATTCTAATGATCCATAATAAAATGTAACAAAACTACTGCATATTTAAGATAATTGATCAGAATAAATATTAGTCATAATTTTACTTGTTAAGCATTTTTGTCCTGTATGTGTGTATGTGTGTGTGTTAGGTTCAAAGTCAATTCGCCTGTGAGCTAAAATCAATATGTCAGATTGCATCATAGTGTTTACAGTCATGATCCACGATGTGGCTGAAGAGGTCAGAGCATCGAGCCCAATCTGATCAAGTGATCACCCATAACTCCAAACATCATCTCACAGCTGCCGTCACCTGCACAGACACATCTCTAAGAAAACCTCATGTTAAATGTGACTTTTAATGTCACAAAACCACTACTCCCGCGTGCTTGTATGCCGTTTTTGATTCTCTGAGTTAATTAGCTTGATATAAACTGCTTTCTGTTGGCTTACAGCCTGGAAATAAATTGAATTTGGAAAGATTCAAATCGGTCGGATAGGCCGTAGTTTGCAGCTCCCATCTGCAAAAGCTCCAAACTCAAATTACTTTGCCAAAGAGTATTTTTTACCTCGGCCAGGACCACTAATACACTTAATAAAGGTCAATTGTGTGATTTATGCACCACTTGCATCACCAAACTGATTGAAAAAAATTGAAAACATCACAGGTTTCTCAAACCAATCCCTCATGTGCAATAGTCCTGCCTCAAACTCACACCACTGAGTAAGTTATTGCTGTCAGGCTGATTGTGATGTTCAAGGTAACATTATACTAATTTGTTGATAGCATATTGATAACTTTTTTTAGTAACCTTTAAATGGCTTACCTCTATAGTGCAAAATGTCATGTGTTTGAACCAAGGGAGCACATGCTGATAAAAAATGTATAGCATGTAAATTAGGCATGGGCCGGTTACCGGTTTCAAGGTATACCAAGGTTTTAAAGAGTCAAGGTTTCAAAACCATTCAAATTGAATGTGATACATTTCAAGGTACAGTATAAGCTGTGTTTACACAAAATTAAGTTAAATAATTAAGTCATGTATTAATATTAATAATATTAAATGTAAACATCAAATCAATTACATTTTAATTTTAAAATTTTCAAACAAATTAGCGTCACACACCTGAAGTGAATGGATAGGTGCGTAGGCTAAGAAGACAAAAAGTCTCGTAACATACACAAAAAGCAATTCCCGCACACTATCTGCTTGCTGAAGAATTTAATAATTGTTACATTTTACATTTTATACTTTTTTGAAAGAATATTATAATTTAAGACCTTATTTTTACCTGGCATACATGTTGTATGTTCCTTAAAAATAAAATGTATTGTGTCCAGTTGAAAAGTTGTTTGTATATGCAGACATTTGAAAATAACACATTTTAGTGTTGCAATGGCAATACTGCAACACCGTGAAACCGTGGTATTTTTGCTTAAGGTTATCATTACGCCAAAATCTCATACCGGCCCATGCCTAATGTAAATGCATAAATGTCATTATACCACGTTTAGCGGGTATAGGGGAAAGTAAGATTTTAACTTAAAAAATTACACTTTTCACTTCCAAACTATTGAATGTATAATCAATGTTTTTCATAAAAAATTTAAAAAGAGAGCAAAAGGAACATACAGTATGTCTGAACACAGCAGGTATATATTTATTTATTAAACCACTCATTGCATTGCTTGATTTTGATTGGCCAGTTGCGGTATTTGCAACTTTGTAATAACCGCTTAAAACTAATAACACAATCTAAAAAAACAAACGGTGCTATATAGCACCAAAACTGTTGATTTGAATCATAACCATAGAAGAACCGTTTTTAGTGCCATATGGCACCGGTGAGGCGCCTGTGTAGAACCATATAGGGGCCATATAGCACCACTAAAGCACCACATTTGGTTCTACATGGCACTATGTGGTTCTTCACAGGTGCTTCACCGGTGCTTCACCGGTGCTGTGTGGCACTAAAAACGGTTCTTCTATGATTACGAGCAAAGAACCACTTTTGGTGCTATATAGCACCGTTTGTTTTTAGAGTGCACAGTAACCCGGATGCTGCCAATTATTTTGACAGGTACAGTTTAATATTACACAAAAAACACATATAACATGACATTATATTTACAAATGATTATACCAAATTCATTACATGAATGTGTTCATTACATTTGAACGTCTTGTCTTATCTTAAAACCGAAAGTAAACAGGTTTTCCTTGCAGACGGTCTGCATTTGTTAAAATGAGCAAATAAAGTATTTCAAATCAATATTTAAAAGTGCAGTGTGTAAATTTCAGTGGCATCTAGTGGTGCGGTTGCGAATTGCAACCAATGGCTCAGTCCACTGCTCACCCCTCGCTTAGAGAAGCTACGGTAGCCACCACCGGAAAAACATGTCATTGACAGAGACAACTTAGCACAAAACAGGTTGTCCGTTAAGGGCTTCTGTAGAAACATGGCGGCACAAAATGGCGACTTCCACGTAAGGGGACCCTCTGTGTATGTAGATAAAAATGTCTCATTCTAAGGTAATAAAAACATAACGGGTCATTATAAAAAGGTCTTTATACCCCTCTGTTAATATAGTTTTGTATATTATTTTGCATTTCTGTCAAGAGACGCTTTTATATCTTACTCACTGCACCTTTAATACTTACCTTACTTATGAGGTGAATAGCTGTGTAATAAGCGGGATAATGTACAGGCAGCTCCACTTTGCGTCGGGTCCTAAACACACTGTCAGGGCTTATTTCTCTGATAACAACCGGCTGCCTGTACATTATCTATTACTTATAAATTCTCTTGGCAGTTAAAGTCACAGTTCTTCTTCATTAAGTTAAATTACACAACATTTAGGTGAAGAATTAAGGACTGATCAATACTTTGAAATCACAGTTCAAACAGTGTAGTTAGGTCAATTTATTCATGAATATTGGACTCTTGTATATAGACCGTTTCAGCAGTAACAACATAAACAAGCGGCTGTCGCGGTTCGCACGTAACTTCCGGTAAACTCCGCTAAGATTAAATAACAACAAAGTTCTTTAAACGTAGTGTATTTATATAACAAGCAAAAAAACAACATATAGATTACCTAGGAAACCAAAACATTTGTTATTTTCGACGAGGCATTTGTTCAAGAGATCAGTTTAGCAACTAGTCAGACCATTAAAAAAAAACGGAAGTAAAGTTCGGATCCAGACATGTATCACGTGCGTCAGATGAAACCGTCTATATCTAATCATTAATCAATTAAAGCATAAGTGAGTGACAATGTAAAGTGGTTTTATAGTTTTTTTTTTATCTTTGGTCTTTAGTATGGGAGTCCTTGTCTGAGAGGGACCAACATAGCTACCCCAGTGTTATTCATTTGTTTAAGTAGAAGTGAAAGTAAATGTCTCTCTCTCTGGCTCATCTCTGAATGCTATTATGCTGCTCTGAATCTTAGAGTGGCACAACACTGCTATCCACTCCACTGTAAGCACTCCACTGAAATACTGATACAGAATGATGAATGAATGTCACACCAAATCTAGTGCCTTGTTCAACATAGTATCTGTATCAGCTAAAGAGAAATGCTGCCAGCCTTCAGTTATTCTATGGTTTATGAATCAGGTCTCACTTTGTAATACTGAGGTATAAACATATTCACTGAGGCGGAACCCTTTCAAAAAGTACACCTTTGCACCTTTTTATTACATATATTGCATATGCATATTATTACCTCAAAGGTACATATTGGTACCACAGACATACATATCTGTATCTATATTTTGACCTTTAACCATGTTTTACACTCTAAGGCAATCTAACAACACAGAAAAGGTGAATTTTATTAGATCATAGATTAATATGATATTCATTTAGAAAATGTTGTACTTATGTAGCAGTGGCAGCTCGTGACTGCTCATTCGAGGGGCGCAAATTCAAAATAAGTGTTCGGAGTGTTATGTGTGTGACTTGTGTTTTGTAAAAATATGTTTGTTGCGTCATGTAAACCATGTACATCACGTGTTTTGTCAAAATAATTGCCTGCTGCACACTCGTCAAAACCGTTTATGGTAAAAGAGACGCTCACGTTTACAAAATGCATGCAAGACACCTCCTTAACAGTAAACTCTTATTATGCATGAGATTATGCGAGTTTCTGGCAAACGCGAGCGTCTCTTTTATCATAAACCCTTTAGACGCGTCTGCAGAAGGCACTTATTTTGACAAGACACGTCATGCACACACGATCTCAAGACAAATATTTTAAAAATACGAAACACACACATGATGGGCTACATACATGTTGTGACGAACTTCGCATCGAGCGCCCTCGAAAAAAGAAGTCATCGGCCGACACTGCTATGTAGATACTAAGGTCTATATTTTCACAGAATATTTTTAACATTATGTAGGATGATTTATGTAACAGTAAATCACAAAAATGCCTTTAGGTGGGTTTTCATAGGCAGGGTCACATATTTCACAGATAAAGAGTTGGGACATATGAGAGGCTTCAGTTTAAAGCATCCAACAATCTTTGTATTACAAACTTCAAGGTGAACGCCAGCATATAGATCGACTGAAAGCCACAAAACTCTTTGACCAGTTCTGCAGGGGTTTTTGTCCTTTTTTTATACTTTCCACCATGCATAAAATTAAAAAAAAACCTCAGCAAACATGACCAGCGATCCCTCACACGAACAAAAAAACAGTTTTATGTTTTCTTTGTGTCTTGACAAGGCTTTTAATAAAAAATGTTTGTAGTGTTCGTCCTGAGTGTATCTCCATCCTTCAGGAAGGTTGGCCGCATTGTATCCATCAATCCGGCCTCCTGTCATCCCAGCACAGCTAAATTAAATCAATGTCTGAAACCAGAGACAACGCTTCAACTGCAGCAACAGAAATAGAAAATCTAGTTTTGCTGTCTGCTAATGACATTAGTACGTTCCTAAGTGGCCGCCCACCGTCGTCGGACAGGAACACAAGAGAGATATAATTACAGCCCGAACACTTGCATCTCCATTTACTGGTAAAACTCATGGGGAGCTTATAGTGTTTTATAGATTACCCTTCCCCCATCTCCATCCACAATCATCCTGCAGGTAATGATTCATTTCTAGGCAGTATTATGTTATCCTCTGTAATTAAACTTCCCAAGGTGAACCCAAGGAGAATCGGAGACCGCATTATATTGACCATGTGAGAAATTCATTAAAAGACCAGTGTCAGTGTCATATGAGATGCCGTTTCATTTGTTCGATGACAAAAGAGCGAGTCCTACACAATAGGAAAACGGATGTGTTTAATGAATTCAGTGCATAACCTTTTCACTTGTGTGGAAGTTCCTCCTGTACATCAGTTTTTAGATAAGAGTCAATAAGAGAAGATTTAAAGAGCTCAGATGCAAAATCCTCTAAGTGCATCTGACATGTTCTCTTTTAAGTGAGCTTTTTTACTAGACTCTTAATGGATTCTGCATACAACACAGTATTTCTGAATGGCCTGAGGCTGGGATTAAGTAGATTTGAAAAGAAAATATTTAATGAACGTATAAAATGGGCAGATAGCTTTCGGTTAATATCGTCTCATTTTTGGCATTTAGCGGCGTTTGTATCTGAGATAACCTATTTTGATGTTGTTCATTTCAAACTGTTAAATGTATCTTGAGATGAAACTATACAAATTGAATAATTATTTATCATTAAAGCCAGGATCTGTAGACCTATGGGCATTAGTGAAATTTTGAAGCATGGGGTCCATGAACAGATAAATGTATATCTGTTTTAGGGCTGTCAAAAGATGAATATAAGTTTGTTTTTGCATAATATATGTGTGTGTAATTTATATATAAATTAAAAAATAAATATAAATATATAAATTTAAAAAAAATTATAAATGTTAAAAAAAAATATATATATATATATATATATATATATATATATATATATATATATATATATATATATATATTTAAACTTTAGCCTGGATTTCACAGGCATGGTCAAATATAAATGTTTGATATACACGTATTAGGGCTGTGAAAAGATTAATTGTGATTAATCGCATACAAAATAAAAGTTTGTTCTTGCATAATATATGTGTGGGCACTGTGTATGTAATTGTTTTATATATATAAATATCACACACATTCATCTAAGAAACATTTACATGAATATATATATATATATATATATATATATATATATATATATATATATATATATATATATATATATATAATAAAAAAATAAAATAAATATATATATATATATATATATATATATATATATATATATATATAAATGTTATTTATGTATTGTTTATATAATATAAAATATTTTATATATATATATATATATATATATATTTATATTTATATTTATATTTTATATATAAACAATACATAAATAAAAATTTTATTTATATATATACACATACATGTATACATTTAAGAAATTTATTTTTTATGTAATATAAATTAATAATATATATATATATATATATATATTTATATATATATATATATATATATATATATATATATATATATATATATATATATATAATGTGTGTGATATTTATATATATAAAATAATTACATACACAGTGCCCACACATATATTATGCAAAAACAAACTTTTATTTCGTATGTCATTAATCACACATAATCTTTTCACAGCCCTAATACGTGTATATCAAACATTTATATGTGACCCTGCCTGTGAAATCCAGGCTAAATTTTATAATCTTATTGAAATTAGGAGCATAAAATCATAAATTTGACTTAATTTTCAATCTTTGACATGACCTCACTTAGTCAATATTAAAGATATCAAGTTTATATATTTACAGAATGTTCTTTACATTATGTAACATGATTTTATGTAGAAAACAGTAATTCAGATGAGTTTTCATAGATAGGGTCACATTTTTTTATATAAATGTATTTATATGTTGTACATTAATGATATAAAAGGATTTTAATATTATAAATTCTGAAGAATTTTTTAGGCTAATGCCAAATTAATCTTTATGAGATTTGATTAAATTGCTCACATTTATCAGTCAGTGAAGAGTGTCAAAAAGTGTTATAGCCAAAAAGTTAACAATGGCTTGGAATGAAACTGTAAAGACTGTTTTCCACAGTGCACACAGATGCGTGACATTTCATGTGTATTTTGGACAGGTTCACTTGGACTTTATTTCCCTCAAAGCGAGTACTCGGATAGCATCTACGTGGGTCAACCACAGGGATCTCCGGTTCTTCAGGTCCATTCCATGCTAGAGACCTCTACAGAGAAGCCCTATTTCTTCATTTGCTGGAGAAATCCTCAGAAACCCTCTCCTTATGCATCATGGTTTCATATGGATGAGACTTCTGGAGTCCTTTTCATGAACAAAACACTGGAGTGGAGTGACTTCAGTAGCTTTTGTGAGTTTGATTTTATTAGATGTGATCTTGTTAAGAATGACATAAAATACCACTATGTTGCTATTTGAACAATATGAAAGCAGCCCCCCAATTAGTTAAGTTATCAATTTAATTTGTAATTGTAGTTTTTTTTTTCTTTGACTGTCTTTTCCCTTGTTTCAAAGCATGTAACACTTATACTTTAAATGACATCCTTGTTAAAGAAAAACATGTCTAAATGTCCTCCAGACACAGCCGGACCCTTGAAGAAGCTCACACTGAAGGTTACAGTCTCTACAATGCCCGTGAAGACAATGAAAACAATGTGTAATCTCCTACCCAAAGTAGAGGTCAGCTTAACATTCATCAATGCGACGGCGCCCCCCTGTGCTCAAGTGAAGCTGGAGAAATTGTGCTTTCCAGACAGGGATACAAATCCTCACATCAGAGAGAACCGTATGCCAGGACCCATGCGGCAACTCCGTCGCTTCACACGCACGAGTCTTTGTCCTAACTATACCATCAGTTATGGAGTAGAAGCGGGTATAAACTAAATTCTTTTTGTGCTTATAGTACTGTTATATTTATATTGGAATCACTATGCTTTAGTTGCATTTTGTTTGCTGTCATTTACTGATTGGTTGTATTTATTTTGCACATGGTGATGTTTTTTCTTTTGTTGCACAACACAGACTCGCCAGTCCCATTTGCAGTTGATGGTTCCACTTCAGAGCTGGTGGTTACGGCACCCGTGGACCGTGAAGAGAAGGAAGTGTACCGTTTTCTTATTGTGTGTACGGTACAAACAGAAGAGGCTGTGCACATGCTGGACATTCCTCTGCATGTCAACATCTATGATGAGGATGATAATCCCCCTTACCTAAATGGAACAGACACCGAAGACGTTGTAATAGAGTTCAATCGCAGCGAGGTGTGTATGAGACACCTCACATCTTTAAAAGATTTTTAAGTTGTGAATGTAATCAATGACTATGTGGTTAAAGTTGCAATGTGTTTTTTTTATAGGGAACTATCTGTGGATCTCTATCTGTTTACGACAGAGACACGACACCCGTCTATCCCAGCAACCAAAGTCAAAATAAATTTGTTGGTACCATATTAACTAATGACCCCTGGATCAAAAACACATTCACTATAGAACCTAAATTCAGGGAAGAAAAGGCCATCTTTAGTAATGTGCGTGGGACGGTTCATGAATACAGTGAGTGTCAAACAAAAAATTGTAAACTTTGCATATCTTAAGAATTGGGGGGGTTACTTTATAACCTTATTTTTTTATCTGTTCTCTGTCCTCAGAGCTGAAGCTCATTCAGAATGTTTCTGTCACAGAAGCTCGTTCATTTCAGTTGGACTATATGGTCAATGACACTACTTTTCCAGGCCCGGAGGGAACAGTGATGTTACATTTTAATGTTACTATTCTGCCGGTTCCTATTCGCTTCACCAATATCACTTACTACTTTGGTTTGTCACGGAAAGCCATGACATACTCCCAGGTGCTTTAAAAATGTTTTAGTCATTATTGTTTACATTTTGATCTGTTTTGTCCAAAATTATTTTTGTCCAAAAGTCTTAGGCCACCATGCTACCATTAGATATGTTGTTTTTGCAATTGTATAGTGATCATATATAATTATTTCTCAGTCTCTTTATTAGAATACAACCAGAAAATACAGGAAATGTGTATGTAATATTAAAAACTGTATAAAAGTATAAGCTGAAGTGTCAGGTACTTATAAACTCCCCTTCCACTTGAGCAATAGCAGAAAACTGCAGGATCTCTTAAAGGTGCAGTGTGTCATTTTTAGAAGGATCTCTTAAAAGAAATGCAAAATAATATACAAAACTATATTATCAGTGGTGTATAAAGACCTTTTAAAATGAACCGTTATGTTTTTATAACCTTAAAAGGAGACGCTTTTATCTACATACACAGAGGGTCCCCTTACATGGAAGTCGCCATTTTGTGCCGTCATGTTTCTACAGAAGCCCTTAATGGACAAACCTTTTTACTAAGTTGTCTCCGACGATGAAATGCTTGTCCAGTGGTGGCTATTGTAGCTTCTTTATGCATTTCAAAAGCAAGGGTTGGGCAGTGGACTGAGACGTTGGTTGCAATTCGCAACCTCACCACTAGATGCCACTAAAATTTACACACTGCACCTTTAAACCTAAATGAAATGAAATCCTAATTTCTGATTCTAATCGAATTACTTCAGGACTCGAGTTTCCTTAAAAAAGCTCAGGATGTGTTTCGTGCCAAGAGAGGTCACACTAAATACTGACTGATGCCTGAAGAAGACATTTAGCTCTGAAAATTGTTTTGTTTTTAATTTTGTGTACATATTTCCTGCATTTTCTGTTTGTATCTTAAAAAAGAGTGAAAAATAAATATGGATGGACATTAAAACTTTGCTAAAACAACAAAGCTAGTAATGGTGGCCTGAGACTTTTGCACAATACTGTATATTTTATAATTTGTGAATCATGCAGTCTGTGAAAACCCAGAAAAAGTCATTTTTGTATTTTATTGTTTTCTACATAAAATTGCCCTTCGTAAAGAATATTTTGTGAAAATATAACCTTGATTTACTCACTGACTGAGTAAAATTTACTCAATTTTTTAAGGTAAGTGGTTGCAATTAACTTTTTAAGCTACATTTAAACAAAAGTTTTATATTTTACTTTACTTTACTTTATCTTTTTTGTTTAAATGTAGCTTAAATAAATTGATTGCAACCACTTACCTTAAAAAATTGAGTAAATTCAATGAATAATTTTTTTTTCAGTGTAATTGTTATCTCCCCTTTTTAAAAATGTGACAATTTACATATATTAAGCGAAACTACACATCACAAACAATTCATCCAATCTGTGACATAACTCCTATCTGTGTTTGTTTCTTTATTAGATTGGGAAAGTCTGTGTGGACAACTGTCTGATGTTTAAGGGCATTGATGTTGAATATCAGTTGGAGATAGCAGACAAGAACATCTCTGCTGATGCTCAGTCATGCTACGCGGCAGTCAGCATTGCACAGAGCCAAAATGAGATGTCTGGTGTCCTCTATGTGAACGACACTGAGGCATTACACAGAACTGAATGCCAAGAGCTACAGTTTGTGGTTACGGCTCAGGAACAGCAGAACCAGGTGCAGGCCAGGACTCAGCTCTTTATCGTCTTTATCGAGGGTCAAGGTAATTTATAATTTATTATGATAATGGTTCATTTTGTTTCTTGTATTTTAGTTCACCTCATTTTATTTAGTTGTAGTCAGCCTGATAAGTTGTTTTAAGCTGTTGTAACTTTGCCCAATGTTTTGCTTTTTTCCATCTGTGTCATGTAGGTAATCATATGAGGATGGATGAGCAGCGGGTTTTGGCTTGTGCAGAGAGGAGACAGAGGGGAGATTGTGAGTCGTCTCGGGGCCTGGGAGCACCCACAGGCAGATGCCAGTGGAGACAAGGCAGCGATAAAGGTTAACCACAATTAGCTTGGCTTCTCGTTACTCTAATGTTTTTTGATGAAATCTAAAAATCAAATACATTGCACTTAACAAATGACTGTTTCCACATTTATGCCTGTTTATATGTAATATCATTAAATCATTCTCTACTGTTTTATTTTACTATTGCAGGAATATCTGCAAAATATTCCACGTGTTCCCCTGACCTACGCACATGTCCTGACGGTTACTGTGATGCCATTGAAAGCAAAGATATATCCATATGTCCCCAGGATTGCACCAGTCAGAGAAACAAATTTATTGTTATAATAAATATTTAATCGTGTAAAACATACATTACTGTGCAAAAGTCTTAGGCCACCATGCCAGAATTAAAATTGTTGTTTTTGCAATGCAATAGTGATCATGTATAATTGTTTAATAGAATACATCCAGAAAATACAGGAAATGTGTATATAGTATTAAAACTGTATATAATGTAAACTTTTGTGTCAAGTTTTTAGGGTAAACTTCCCTTCCACTTGAGCAATAGCAGGAATCTGCAGGATCTCTTAAATCTAAATAAAATTAAATCCTAATTTCTAATTTTAAAGAAATTGGTCTTTTTACTTCATTCTGCTCAAGATGTGTTAAATGCCAAGAGTGGTCACACTAAACACAGACGATGCCTAAAGAAGACATTTAGTCCTGAAATTTTATTTTTTGTACATATTTTCTGTTTGTATCTTAACAAAATAGATTGAAAAATAAATATGGATGGACATTAAAACTTAACTTAAACAACAAGTCTGGTAGTGGTGGCCTAAGACTTTTGCACAGTGCTGTATATCTAAAAACTGTTTTATTTCATTAGCTATTCATAACTCTACAAATGTGTTTTCGGGAAGTGCAACAACTTTGTAATGTTTTTATCAGGTCAGCCCATTATCGGGGGTCATGAGAGGGGCCTGTATGGAATTAAAGCTGGATATGGGACCTGCTACTGCTACGCAGACAAGTGCTTCTGTGAAAAAGATGAAATAGAGGGTGAGCTGAAAAAGTTTGGGATTGTAGTTTTGTCCTCTCATATGAGCTAACTGTGATTCTGTGTCTGTTTACAGAGGCTATATGTGATGACATGTGTAAGACCGTCATCGCAACAGGAGTTCTTCTCTCCTTCGTTCTCTCCATCCTTCTGTCTTCGTACTTTATTCACCGTTATCACAAGAGCACACCCAAGCCGCCCATCGCTTCGGCCGAGATGACCTTCCGTCGACCGGCCCAGTCTTACCCAATCAGTTACTCAGCCAACAATGTTCGGCGAGCGTCTCTAGACTCCATGGAGAATCAAGTAGCCATTGACACCTTCAAAATACCTGTAAGTTCTGTAAGATTTTAACATTGTAACCTAAATCTGGTAACATTAGTTAAGCTTTTGTTATCATATAGTGAACAACAATTATGTACTGTTAATGAATTTAATCTTATCATAAGGTGCTACTGTACCTAAAAGTAATATTTTTCATAGAAATTTAATTTAATTTATAATGTTAATACTTTTTTATTTATAATATTAAAGCAACTCTATGTAGTTTTTTTTACCTTTAAATAATGTCTCTAAAATTATTTCAATCATAGAACAACTTTTAACTGGACAAATTGTACTGTTGCTGCAACCTGAGCAGCCTCCTAGCTGCTACAAGCAAACTCTGAAAGTGGCGGTGGAGGGTATAGCACACAGCCCCGCCCCTCCCCCTGCCTGCAGAAGAGTGTCTGATACCAGGCACTGTTGCGCTTTTCAAGCACATGGGGGAGCTGTGAGTGATTTTTACATGGAAACTACATAGTGTTGCTTTAATACTCTAATTTTTGTTAATAGGAAGATCCAAAGTGGGAGTTCCCTCGGAAGAACTTAGTGCTTGGAAAAACTCTGGGAGAGGGAGAGTTTGGGAAAGTTGTGAAGGCCACGGCATTCCGTCTTAAGGGAAAAGCTGGATACACTACTGTTGCTGTAAAAATGTTAAAAGGTAACTCAGCCTAAAAAAGCTGGGTCTTAAAGATGACATATCAGACTTTTTCCTTGTTTAAGTGCTATAATTGGGTCCCCAGTGTTTCTATCAACCTAGAAAATGTAAAAAGAACAACCTAGTAACTTAGTTTTGATAAACTATTCTCTGCAAGCATGTGACAAAATAGGTAATTGAAATTTGGCTCCCTTGTGATGTCAAAAGGGGATAATTCCACCCCTCAATCTGCACTATCCAACTGGCACTGCCATTTAGTGCATTTAAAAGGACACACCCAAAAACAGCACATTTGGGCAATTTTAACATGCTATAATAAATTATCTAATATTTTGACCTGGAACTTCACATATGTACTCTGGGGACACCAAATATTTATTTCACATCTTAAAAAAGCCCCCTTAAAAATATGTAGTGTCTGTAATGATTTACCAATGATGATTTTCTTTTCACCACAGAAAATGCCTCTCACAGTGAGCTCAGAGACCTTCTGTCAGAGTTTACATTGCTCAAGCAGGTTAATCATCCTCATGTAATTAAAATGTATGGAGCTTGCAGTCAGGATGGTAAGACATTATATAATAAAAAACTATATGTTAAAGGATTAGTCAATTTTCTTAAAAAAAATCCAGATAATTTACTCACCACCATGTCATCCAAAATGTTGATGTCTTTCTTTGTTTAGTCAAAAAGAAATGATGTTTTTTTAGGAAAACATTCCAGGATTTTTCTAATTTTAATGGATTTTTCTCATTTTAATGGACTTTAATGGACCCCAACACTTTATTTCTTCAGTTTTAATGCAATTTAGAATTGCAGTTTCAAAGGACTCTAAACGATCCCAAACGAGGCATAAAGGTCTTATCTAGCAAAACGATTGTCATTTTTGGCAAGAAAAATTAAAATATTAAACCACAACTTCTCGTCTTCCTCCAGTCGTGTGACGTGCCAGCACGACCTCATGTAATTGCGTAATGCCGTGGAAAGGTCAGGTGTTACATATATCAAACACACATTTGTGGACCATTTTAAACAATAAACTGACACAAAGACATTAATTTGTATCATTCCACATACAACAACGTCGGAACGGTCCTCTTTCTCCACACTTGTAAAAACTGGGACGTAGTTTCGCATACGTCATCCGTGACCTCTTGACGTGATGTTGTATTACGTGAGGTTGCGCTGGCGCATCACAGGACTGGAGATAGACAAGAAGCTGTGGTTAAAAAGTGCATATTTTTTATTTTTCTTGCCAAAAATGACAATTGTTTCTCTAGATAAGACCCTTATGCCTCATTTGGGATCGTTTAGAGTCCTTTGAAACTGCAATTTTAAACTGCATTAAAACTGTTTAGTTTTGGGGTCCATTAAAGTCCATTAAAATGAGAAAAATCTTGGAATGTTTTCCTCAAAAAACATAATTTCTTCTCGACTGAACAAAGAAAGACATCAACTTTTTGGATGGCATAATGGTGAGTAAATTATCTGGATTTATTTTAAGAAAATTGACTAATCCTTTAAGGTTTCAGTGTGTTTGATTTGTACTGTTTGCCTTGTATGCTTACAAAAGTTGATCTGTTTAGGTCCATTACACTTAATTGTTGAATATGCCAAGTATGGCTCACTGCGCAACTTCCTGAGAGAGAGTCGGAAAGTTGGGCCCAGCTATATGGGCAATGATGCCAACCGAAACTCCAGTTACTTGGAAAACCCAGATGAGAGAGCTCTAACCATGGGTGACCTCATCTCCTTTGCATGGCAGATCTCCAGAGGAATGCAATACCTGGCTGAAATGAAGGTATTTCAACAGTATATAGAGAATATAAACTCAAATGTTTTTTAACTTATTAAAGAGGAGATAAGAAACAGCTGTTGATAGGCATTTAAATAAAACATTTATGTGTTTTAGCTTGTACACAGAGATCTTGCTGCCAGGAATGTACTTGTGGCAGAAGGAAGAAAGATGAAAATATCCGACTTTGGTTTGTCCCGAGATGTTTATGAGGAAGATTCATATGTTAAGAGGAGCAAGGTGAGCTAATGAATGTGTTAGTTTGAATATTGTCCTCTAAGAGATGTATTCAAATTAATATTTTTTTGTTTTGTTTTGTTTTGTATTACAGATGTGTAAATGTTAGATTCATTCTATGTTATTCTAGAAAACCATTTTTGGATGTCATATTTTTCTTGCATGTGATCAAGGTAAAGTGCCCTTTAAGAGTTGTTTGACTTATTATTTTTTAAATTACAGGGTCGAATTCCTGTCAAATGGATGGCTATAGAGTCTTTGTTTGACCACATCTACACCACACAAAGTGATGTGTAAGTCATTACATGCAATGCAACAATCCGCAAATCAGATGTGAAGAATTTGTTGCCTGTAAAGGACGTCTTTCATTACAGTTGCTATATAATCTTTGTTTTTCTCATTAGCTGGTCTTTTGGTGTACTCCTATGGGAGATTGTGACTCTGGGTGGAAACCCATACCCAGGGATTGCCCCAGAACGACTTTTCAACCTTCTGAAGACAGGTTACAGGATGGAGAAACCAGAAAACTGCACAGATGAAATGTGCGTATATCACTGTCACTAAACTGACACAACACAGCATCAGTAAAATAACTGTACTGTAGGGCTAAATAATAAAAATCTGATGTCACCAGGGATATATATTTTACAGTCTTAAATTTTTTTTCCTAGATTTGTGTGGTTTTGCACATTTAACATAACAAACACAAATATTGTATGTTGGGTGATAAATGCTGTGTTGTGTAATGTAGGTACAATCTGATGCTTCGTTGTTGGAAACAAGAGGCAGATAAGCGTCCAAACTTCTCAGACATCAGCAAAGAACTTGAGAAGATGATGGTGAAAAGCCGAGTAAGAAATCAACAAATACTTTCTCTCATGTAAAGTCACACAGACACACATTAAAACACATCTCTTTTACAATTGACTGACAACTTGGGCCAAAGTTTTTATAGTGTGTAGAGCAAATTTTTGCAGATTTAGGTTGAACAGACAAGCCATTTTTTGACACTGTTGTTAAACAGTCACATATTTACTCACAAATTGTTTGATTTGAAATGTGTTCATTCTTTTATGTTTGATGATAATGAGGAAGAATGAAGGTAAGTGACAATGTTTAAGTTACAACAATGGATAAACATGGTAACACACCCTTAGATTGTAAAGCTTTTTACCACCAGATATTTACTTCAAAACAAAATATAAGTCTTATTTATGGCTTTATGAGATAAACATAATGAGTTAAAAGTGTAAAATAATTACACTCAAACTATCTGATGTTTTCTGAGCAAGAAATTTTGCTTTATAAGACTAATAGCCATCTATGCACAGGCCAGATCTAAAACAAGACAAAATTTTGGGCTGTCACTGAAAATTTTATAGACGTCTAACCAAAGAAAGAAACCAAACACCTTGTAATCACTGTCGACTTATATCATTGACTAATATCATACATGTAACCAAATTAAAGGTTTTGCTAGAAGTGGTTTAAACGTAGCTGGACTGTATCAGGTCTATAGTTAAAGAAGGGGTGCATGATTTTTGAAAAACACTTAGGAAAAGAGACTCGGTAATTTCTTAGGTAATTTCAAATTTCAACATTGGCTTTAAGAGATCATGCACCCTGCCTTTAACCTGGATGGTGAAATGATGGCTATTGCTTGCTAGGTTGGAAATATTTCACAAACATTACAATTTCACAACTCACTCTGTAGTGAAGGATGCCAAGCACCTGAACATTATGTGTGACATTGCCTATTCTTGCCATTTTGCTCAACAGATGTTAAATGTTTCACATGAAGAATGATCTATCAATGAACACCGTTATGCATTTATTCATTTTCCTAACTGTGCATTTCCCCTTCATCAGGACTATCTGGATCTCGCGGCCTCCACGCCGGCAGATGCTCTGCTGTATGACGACTCCCTCTCTGAAGAGGACACACCCTTAGTGGACTGTAGTAACGCCCCTCTCCCTCGAACCCTTCCCTCTACTTGGATTGAAAACAAGCTCTATGGTAGAATTTCCCATGCATTTACTCGATTCTAATACAGGAAACAAAATCAGTTTATGTTTTTGGCTTCCATAGTGTTGTGATTGTTCTAATGGCAGGACAGCCAATGATTTATAAATACTGCTTGTGTTTCATAGATTATTCGGTTATTGCTGTAGTTTTGGGGTTTTAGGGATCAGACGTTTGGTTTGGACCTGCTTCCGATGTACTCTACTTTTTGAAACATCGCTTTTGAAGGCATTATTGTATCATTACTACTGATAAAAGCAAATCCATTCTATATATACACCTTAATATGTATTTTGTTCAGTGAAGAAAACATATGATAAGATGTTTGATCATTTGTGGATTTTCTATTGCTTTGCAGTGCTTTAGGTTTGGTTTACATTTGAAACAGGTCCCATACTCTGAATGTACTCTTCCTCTCTGTAATATCCTGAACATATTACAGAAAATGAGTGTTTAAAGTAGATTGAGTCAGTGCTGTAAAAAGAAGCAGTAAGGCTTTTGAATTAAACTCTTTTTTTGTTATACACCAAATATGCAAGACTTTGTTAGCTTTCCCAAATTGTGCAAATGTATAATTATACATTACTAAGCAATAAAATGGCCAGCAGTAAGGCAGTTGCTATGCATAGACTCCTTTTTTCTGGGAGTGGACAAACACATTTTAGGAGAGCACTGATTTTCATTTTAAAATAATATACATAAAAAACCAAAGATACAGGAACCATAAAATTAATGTCATCATCACAGAGTGTTTTCATGAAAATATGAGGACCAAAGAATGATTTCATGTTTATTTCACTTTTCCAGAGCTGTCATAAGAGGGGAGAATAGGGAACCTTGTAGTGGGGGCGACCCAAAACATTTAGTCCCTGGCTCCTTGAGATGTAGCCATTTCCTCAAATAAACAAATCATTCATGGTGTATTAACTCATCTGTTTCAATTACTCATTGGTTTCATAACATTCAACAACCTGAGTTTTGTTTGAGAGCCTTACTGTCTGGAATCTACTGAATGCTTCCTCAGAGCAGAAAAAATGATATGTTTTCGTTTTTAGGCATGTCATACCCGAACTGGCCAGAGAAGAGCCCGGTACTACTCAACAGACTCGATGCCACTAACCCTGTCTTTACAAGATATGCCAATGATAGTGTTTATGCAAACTGGATGGCTTTGCATTCTCCCGCAAAAATTGTGGACCCGGTTGATAGTTAAGAGTGCAAACAAATGTCAGTGGTGGAAAAGACATGGGTGAAGATGTGTATATTTATATAATACTGTATATATCTAATATGATGATAAAGTTGGTTCCCTTTTATTTCTGCTGTAAAACCTAGTGTTTAGAACATAGGAGTGGTGGAATAGATTTCAAATAGGCTGGAATTGCATAAAACACGCTTCGAGCAGCTTATAGGTAATTGTTACCACGAGGCCGATTGGCCGTGTTGTATCATTGCATGACTATGTACAGTTTAATGTTCATGTTTAAGTGCCTGTGCTGCTTCTGTCGTGGAACAACAGTTATAAATGCAAGATCAAGAAAACCTTGGTCCCAACCAGGAATTAAAGGGAGCTTCTTTACCATCACGTACTGTAGATGTTTGCCAATGATTGGACGTGTTTATTTGAACCGACAACTTTGTTTCTTCTGGATTATGTGTCAAGATACAACAGAGTCAATTACTTTATATTTTTTTAGGCATAAATTATTCATTCTGCAGTAACTACAAGATTTAAATACTGGCAAAACAGAGTACGAAAGTGTTTAATTTAATGTCATATTGTGATTATGTTTTCATTCCTTGTAAAGACTTTTTATTTGTGCAACAATAATGACAATACGTACAGCTGTGTGTGATCCTTCATTACATTGTTAAAACATTAAGTTACAATCAATAAAACTGTTAGATGATGTCTTTGATTTTTGTGTCTTTATTTAACTTTCATTCTTTATTTAACTTTCATTCTTTGCCTTTATAAAGAGTAAAAAGCGCTTTCTTTACAAACATGATGATATATTGCCATCCACGATAGCAGACAACCTAATGTTGGAGTTTTTTTATTATTATTAAATTAAAATAAATAAATAAAGGCTGTCAATTTTCCTAATGAATAAAGATGTGGTGCTTTTATTTTAAAATATGTTCCGTTTAATCGAACGCGCGCGGGACTTTTATTTTGAAATAGTGCGGCTGAAAGCGGAAATAACATGTATTTGTATTGTGCTTCCTCTCTCATTGCCCCGTGGCGTCTATAACCAACGGGTAACAACAACCGTATGCGATCCCAACTACCAAGGTAAGTGATTTATTCAGAGAAGTAACTTGATCCTCGATGTTTTACACCGCAGATTATCGGAATATTAATATTTGTTTGCAAGAACATAATGTCTTTTAACTCAGTAAAAAACTGCTTTTCCGGTTTGTAAACAAGCCTACTTCATTCATCAAATTAATAGTTGCGCGATCATTTTTTGCATCAAACACGTAACAGTCAACTTATAAAGTAAAAGCAACCACTCTCAATATGTTCCTTTTTTATTTATTTAATTAATTTAATCTGTATGTTTGTCATTTTATATCTAGCTATTTATCAGTCATATCATTTTATATTATTTAATTGATTAAAAATCAAAAGCTTACTTAAAATTGTTCAATTGAAATGTATGTTTTAGATGACGCCTCCCTCGTGAACAAAAAAAAAGAGAGAAATTGGGCAAGCAGGATGACAGTTTGTCATTTAAATACTCGCATTCCTGATGAATCTGATCAAACTGAAATGCTGTAAGAGGACTCTAACCAGAAGAGACATGTGACACTATTACCGTCTCACTTTCCACTTCACGTAGGAATGGATTGATGTGAGAGAGCTCATCCCTCCTTAAAGTTTGATCTTGACAGGTTGGGAATGCAAAAGTGTGGCTGTTAATAGCACCCCTGCCTCTCAGAAATGCCCAGAAGAGGGCTTCCTCTGCAGGGGCGGGCACGCTGGCTACTCCTGGGTATATTCTTGCTCTTAATATTGCTGCTTTTCGCTTACCTGTTGGAGTGTACCCCACCTGCGGATGTGAGCCAGGTACTACCTGGTCTGGGAGGGGAACCTTATGGAAAGGATCATTATCAAGCTCTTCTGCAGGAGCAGGAGGAGCGTCACCTTAGCCGAGCAGCCAGCCTCAAAAGACAGATTGCACAGCTCAAACAGGAGCTTCAGGAGATGAGCGACAAGCTGAGGGCCCTACAAGAAAAGAAGGAGGGCCCGGGGCAGCAGAACCTCATTGATGGCCGAGATCATGAACCCGGTGACCTCTTGGAGTTCCTGCACTCGCAAATCGACAAGGCGGAGGTGAACACGGGAGCCAGGCTGCCGAGTGAGTACGCGCTCGTACCCTTCGAGAGCTTTACTGCTGCAAAGGTCTACCAACTTGAGATGGGCCTGACACGCCATCCAGAGGAGAAGCCTGTGCGTAAGGACCGCAGGGACGAGCTGGTGGAGGTGATCGAGGCGGGTTTGGATATTATCAATAACCCGGAGGAAGATGACGGACAGGAGGAAAACATACCTATGCATAGACAGATGTTCACCGAAAGCCATTTTTTTGAAGGTAAGAAATTTGTGTGTACTTAACATTGCTTGTTTGTATATAAAGATGGTGTAAACTTTGCACAGTAAGTCTAGCAGCTTATGTGTACTTGCTATTCTTGGCAGGACTCTACAGAACAGAGAGGGACAAAGGCACACTGTATGAGCTCTACTTTGCAAAAGAGAGTTCTCACGAGTACCGTCACGTCACCCTTTTCCGCCCGTTCGGGCCCCTGATGAAAGTGAGGAGCACAGCAGTAGATACTGCCAACGCTGTCATTAACATCATAGTGCCACTGTCAGGCCGCACTGAGGCTTTTGTTCAGTTCTTGCATAACTTCAGGTAAGAAGGGTGTCGTAGTTTCAGTGCGAGACGCACCTTTCATTCAGAAAGTATGCAGTGTGACAGTAACAAGCAAGTGTCACAAGCCACCAACAACTTTGTTGTTTAGCAATGTTTTAATGACCATCTATATAGATTTTTGCTATCTTTATTGATATTACCATAAAGAGTATGCATTTATACACTTTGACAGCTTCATCACCACAAAGGTCTACCAGCAAGAAATGAAGTTTGAGTTTGGTTCCAAAACGCAATAAATCCATTGTGACTAATTTCTGGCAAAACGTGTTTTCTATACCAAGAAAGTGAAAACCACTATTTTCTGTTACAAACTTTCACATAGCATCTTTAGGTTATAAAAAACATAAAAAAATACATATTTTGATTTTCAAATATTTATTATAAAAACTGATTATTTTTATCCACAAAATGCAATAAATCTATTGAATCAATATATAAATGTGCATTCATCTTTGCCATGTTATATTCATTTAGTTAACTAATTGTATACAACGATTTAAAAAAAAAACATTATTGGCATTATTTTTCACAGCGATCAGCTGTAAAATGTTTTGGTCCTGCTCGATTTTCGTTGGCTTCGAGTAAAATAATGGAAAGTTTTTCATAAGATCCTCTGGGGTCAATGTGTTAACATGACAGAAGCTTAATGCTGTCGGATGAACAAGCAACAACACGAGCAATTTTCCGTCTACCGAGTGCCTCTTGCGCAAATTATTAGATTTTGATGGCTTGCGTATCTTCCCCATCACAGAAAACCACCACAGGTTTATCAATGCCAACAAAAGTATTATTTTGTTTGTTTGTTGATCACGAAGTACAAAGTAGATGAGGATAACTAGGATTCCGTGTATTCAACACGACGCCATTGTCGTGGAAAGGTGCCTTGTGATTGGTTAAGCGGATTTATTGCATTCTGCAGAGAAGGAGGAGTGGCGTTTATTGCGTTTTGAGAAAAAAGAGAGAAAAGATGACAGAATAACAGGGCGGATATTGTTATTTTTTAACACTGATCAGATACAATACTGATTTTTGCGGTTACTCATTTCTAAAAAAAAAAAGGCATTTATCGCGTTTTGGAAGCAAACTCTTCAAATGTCCTGTAAAATTTCCCATCTAAAATACTGAGAGCACATATTTTAGTACACTACATGAATTATTTAGGTTTGTTCAAAGGTTTTAGTATACATTGGTTGGCACTGTTTTCTGTCTGCAGGGAGGTTTGTATACTGCAGGACAAGCGTGTGCATCTCACAGTTGTGTACTTTGGGCAGGAAGGCTTGCAGGAGGTGAAGATGTCTCTACGGGAAATGTCCAGGTTTGAACTCGGTCAATATGTTGTGAAAATGTATCTGAAACATTGTATTTTGAATTAAAGTTGAATGTTGATCTAAATTTGTGTGAGTTTCTTGATTTTGTGAGATATTTTGATAAATGATGGTAAACACACAGGTGAGTGCACCTATTGACTTCTATAGTAGTAAAAACAAATACTATGTGAGTCAATGGATGCCGTCTGTGTGCTTGCCACCATTTATCAAAATATCTTCTAAGTTTTGTGTACTTCTTTTGCCTTGACCAGTGAGAAACATGCTTACATTTGAGTGTTTTGTAAATGTAATCTGTTAAGGTGGGTAGGTAAAGATCATAGGCCTATTATTTAGTATTACTGGCAGATCTTAGTTTGATTTGTACAATGTAATTTATTGTAATTCAATCTTTTCCAGCGAGGAAAACTTTACTAACTACACTTTGATCCCTGTGGATGAGGAGTTTTCTCGTGGCCGTGGTCTAGACATTGGAGCTCACTCATGGCAGAAGGGTGGTGATGTCTTGATGTTCTTCTGTGATGTTGACATTTACTTCACACTGGAATTTCTTAGTACCTGTCGTCTCAATACAGCTCCAGGTCTGTAACCTCATTCAAATTTGAAAGTTCATAAACTCCCAAATATAATCCAAATATATTTCCCTGCCAAGTGCCAAATGAATCATCATGGTCTTTTTCTCTTGCAAATATCTTATGTCTTAGGGAATGACAATAATTTTATTTTCTTAAAGGAAAGCGAGTTTTCTATCCAGTGGTTTTCAGTTTGTATAATCCGGCCATAGTTTATGGAAATCTTGATTTACCACCCGCCGTTGAACATCAGCTGGTATGTAACATCACACCATATAGCTAAATTTATTTAAGTCTCTAGTGTGTGACAAAACTGAAAGTAATCCAACTAATTGCTGTTTATAGATTCATAAAAAAGATGCTGGATTCTGGAGGGATTTTGGATTTGGCATGACGTGTCAGTATCGCTCAGATTTTCTCAGTATTGGTAAGTTGGAGCATGCTTTACTCGTCTCATTTATGCTACAAACTCCTGGTTTCACAGACAAGGCTTGAAATACTAGACTAAAATACATATTTGTGCTGTCTCAATTGAAAATAACTTACACTGACAGATCTTAAAATAAGCCAGTGCCATTGATTTGTCTAAAGACAAATTGTCTAACACCACACCAGTAACGTCTTTTTCTAAGGCATGTGTATAAAAGATGCTTAATCACCTTAATTCACCTAAGGCTTAGTCCTGGCTTTAGCTAAGCCTTGTCTGTGAAACCACGCCTAAGACAAGTAGTGCAATGCGTATGTGTATTTGCAGTTTTAGGGTGATTCATATAAATATAATCACAATTAATTTTTTGCAGGAGGGTTTGACTTGGAAGTAAAAGGTTGGGGTGTGGAAGATGTCCACTTGTACAGGAAGTACCTACGAAGTGACCTGATTGTTATACGCACACCAGTGTCAGGCCTCTTTCACCTTTGGCACGAGAAGCAGTGCGCTGATGAGCTGACCCCAGAACAGTACCGCATGTGCATCCAATCCAAAGCTATGAATGAGGCATCGCACTCTCATCTGGGCATGCTTGTGTTCAGAGAGGAGATCGAGACTCACCTTAGAAAACAGGCTTATAAAACTCAAACCAAACCAGCAGAATGAGTCAAAAGCACAATTTTTTGCTTGAAAACTTCAATGAAGAAATATTGTCACATGTCTGGATTATTTTTGTTTGTACTTTATTTTTTGAACTGAAGTAATGGTAAATCCAAGGATTACAGTAAACCCTATGACAGTAGAAGGATGGTATTAATTGGTACTGTGTAAACTGTTTACAACTTTGGTTTGATGCTAGTTATGGATTAACTCTGCATACTGTATATGTAAATATTGACCTTTAGGAAACAGGAGTTGTTAGGGAACAGGATTATCTGAAATGCAGAGTTTTGTTTTACTTTTTAAAATCTTAAATGCAACAAGAACATATTTTAGAAGTTACACTTTTTGTTGAGAGGGCCATAACTTAAAATACATATTTAAGTTATGTGCATGCTGTGATTAAAATGGATCTAATGTAAATGCATAAGTTGTTAAAAGGGACAATCATTCACAAATAACTGTAGGCAAATGTACAAAACTACTTACCTAAGACACAGATTGGTTCCTAATGTCTCTTTTGGAACAATTCTCATTTCAGTTTAAGATAGCATGGACCTCATATGCATCTTTATGCACGTGTATCTTATTTTGCCTCTGATGAGGCTAAAGTTAGGTATTGTTAATTAGCAGGTAGATCAATATAACTGTGGCTATCAGCTGTACAGCATCAACTGACTCCGATGTTGCAATTGTTAAATTCCTTTTTAATAAATAAAATGGGCAGCACCAGCCTATGTGTGTTCCCTTTATCAAAACCTAATGTATTAGGTACATTCACACACAAGTCTACAACTTAAATTTCATTATTTTGGCAACGGACAAAGTGATGCCAACTTTAAATCCCGTAGTGATGATTAAAGGAGAACACCACTGTTTTTCAATATTTTATTAGATTAATTAATACATACCCATCTTTTTTCAATGCGTGCTTTATTTTATCTTTGTACAGCGCTTCTTGAATGTATTAGCATTTAACCTAGCCCCATTCATTACTATGGCTCCAAACAAAAATTTAATTTTGTGCCACCATACTTACCCATGTTAGTAACTACTCATGTAACAGTCTTTAAATAGGTAAAACATGGAAGTGTTTGGTGGCTTCTAAATTCGTCCCTGTTTGGAGCCATAGGAATGAATTGGGCTAGGCTTAATGCTAACACAGGTAAGAAAGCTGTACAAAGATAAAAAGTGCACGCATTAAAAAAGATAGGTATATGTATTAATTCATCTATCTTTTTTAGTCTTTTTCATAATATTTACAGTGCCTCGTGAATGTGTTAGCATTTAGCCTAGCTTCATTCATTCCTATGGCTCCAAACAGGTATGAATTTTGAAACCACCAAACACTTCCTTGTTTTCCCTATTTAAAGACTGTTACATGAGTAGTTACTAACACGGGTAAGTATGGTGGCACAAAATTAAACTTTTGTTTGGAGCCATAGTAATGAATGGGGCTAGGCTAAATGCTAACACAGGTAAGAAACGCTGTACAAAGATAAAAAGTGCACGCATTGAAAAGAGATACGTATGCATTAATTATTCTAAGTTGAGGTAAGAACATAATAAAATATTGAAAAACGGTGGGGTTTTCCTTTAACTTACACTGTCTAAAAAAGAAAAAGGTTTTGGGAACAGCTGTATAAATATAAACATTTTGTTTTATAATTGTTTGACTATGTAATGTCGAGAGCTGTTGTTACAAAGATTACTTTTTAATTATATTGGTTTCCCAGACAGGGCTTATCCCAGTCCCAGACTAAAATGCATGTTTGGGCAGACTTAATTTTAAAACATCTTGAACTGACAAATCGTAATGTATATATGTGCCATTATTATGACTCAAGATGCACACCAGTAGTTTTTTGTAAGCTATGTTTGTAAAAACTGCTGAAATGTGCTAATATAACTACGGCCTAGTCCTGGATTAATCTAAACTCTGTCCGGGAAACCGCCACTTTATGTCCTAATGAATGTCATGCAGGTGACATCTACTACAGCATTGTCTAAAAAGATAAGAGAAACACAACATTTACTAAATAGTTGAGTTTATTATGACAGCTTTCATACAGCATATACATTACCTTCCCTAACTCTAAATAGTAATTTTCCTGTTAATAGTGTGATTCACATCAAGTTCAATTTAAATATGCATTCAAACTTGTAGCTACACAATTCAAGCTATAAAAAAGCATTTTAAACCGTTGTGGTTGCATTAGACTCCACTTTCCTTTCTTAATTTAAGACATATTTAATAATACATGTGTACTCTTTGTTTATACAACAGACTACAAAGAAAAAAATAAAAGAAAACCAAAAATGCAAAAACAGTCCTAGTCAAAATGTTTTAAAATATAGATTTATTTTCAAAGTAATATGATTTTTGATATCTGACTTTAAGTGATCCACACTGTCAATGCACTGGCTGATCTGGGCGAACGTTCATAGTCTTATAAATCTCCTTAAGAATGAGCAGAACTGTGTCCTCCGATTCCCTAAAGAAAAAGACGAATCAGCTTTTTAAAATAAACAGGCACAACTACAAAACAGTATTCTTATGCTTTATATCACATACCAGTAACACAGGTGACTCTGGAGTGCAAACAGGTATTCATTAAAACTCTCAATGGGTTTCTCTTGCAGGACGTAGTCAATGCGATTTCCGCTATTCAGCAGGCCCACTTTGATTTGTTGCTCTTCTTCCTTCTGAGGCTCAGGACTCTCGACTATCTTAAGCGCTTCTACAAGAAACACCGCAGCTCAGTTTTGCATTCAGATAAATACTCGTGAAAATAATAAAATTGAAAAAAGACATGCATCAGACTCACCTTCCCCTTGTTCCTTCTCCTCCTCTGCTTTAATATGACTGGCAACCATGGCGAGCTGCTCATGCAGCTGTGTGGAAGCTGTGTGAGCGCGAGCAAATTCATTCAGGGTCTGCCAGGCGGACCTCAGAGAGCTGATGACGCCATGCTTCAGATCAGAGCCCATCCTGGACAAACTTTCCTTTAATTCTGGACAAAAGACATGAAAAGATTAAAGCTAGGAAAATGTTAACAAAACTTTTGTAATCCATTTTTAGTGATTCTCAAAATTTTTAATGCATCTGACACATGCATAAACAAAATAAATTCTCCAATAGATACCGAGATGGAGTCTCTTTCTCCCTTTATGATGAGGAATCAGAACTGGCGCCAATTCGGTGTCTGGTAAAATCATGGGCTCAATTCTGTATGCAACTGGATCCAGCTGAAAGCATCATCCAAAAGAAACATGTCAGTTTTCTGGCATTCATTTATACTTCTCTATGCATAATGATATTTAGCAAATCCAGAAAGGTTTAAAAGTTAAAACAAGATTACGGTGTCATCATTTTTTACTTGAATTAATGCTTCAGTCTGAACTCACTTTGGTCTACAAAGATTAAAAGCAGTTCCAGTAAAGTAATGGATAAACTAGACACACCACTTACCGGATGATAAATGTTGAAGAACCCTTTGCAGGTTGGAAACTGGTAGGACTCCTCGATTTTCTCAACTCCACGTACTGTCAGAAACATTCCGATGGGAGAGCCGAGAGCGAAGAAATTCACTGGTTCAAAGTCAAGAGCATGATACACCACTGACACCTGAAGGAGAACATCATGTGTCAAACATCACTATCAAAGATACATATCATATACATAAATAAAAGACTCGAACACATCTTCAAACATCATGCATTAAAACATATCTCAACATCTTGGTGTGTGTATACATCATCTTACCTGGCCAGTGCCTATTTCAAAATAGTTGTAATCTACATGGATTGAGGACATGGTCCGTCCCACTGGCAGTTTGCTGCTGGTAGGTTCTGCTGAGGTTTCTGTTTGTACAGGAGCTGATGTCTCTCTAAGTTCCACAGCCTTCTCCACCATCGCCTGCCGTGCCGCCTGTTGTGAGCAATTAACATGTTTAAAAGTGTTGCGTTATACTGGAGGAATAAAAGCGTTATTGATGCAATAATAAGATAACTGAATATTTACCTGTTTCGCTAACTTCTCTTTGACAAATTTGGCAAGTTTTTTACGTGGTCCCAGAGGAATCCCCATTTCCTTCAGATCATCGACTGTGCACATGAGCTGCAAAGAAATATGGAACAATTATTAAATTCTCATTAACTAATTTAATAGAAAACAAGGTATATAATTAATTTCTCTCTTACTAGGGACTCAACGTCAATCTTTTCAGTTTCAAAGGTGCTTAGGTATTCAGACAAGCCCAACATCTGGAGAACTGATGACAGATCACCAATCTCATCTTCTTCCTCTTTAGATTCTTCTTCAGCGGCCGCCACAGGAGTTACTTCACTGGCCTGTATGACAGGACTTACCTGGAAAAATTAAACACACACATGCTCATAAAATCATGGTTTTGTATCACACTCATACTCAAATGATGCAAATCAAAACACATCATAAGGTTAAGTTCAAGTACACCAATTTGTGGATGTATACAAAAAAAACCACCACGATACCTGCTTATCATTAGGCTGGGCATTCCCATTGGTTACTGGACCTGATAAAGATGACCCATTCTTCTGATTGGAGAGCAGATCAAAAAGTATTAAAGAGCCTATGGATTGAGACAGTAAGAGATTAAACATATTGGTTGTATCTATGGATCAAAGTTAAAGGGACACTCCACTTTTTTAAAAAATATTAGTGATGCACCGATGTATCGGCCACCGATATTTATCGGCCGATTTTAGATTAATTTGAAACCATCGGCATATCGGCAATAGCACGAGAAAGGCCGATACCGATTGTTTATTAATTAACTGCATAAAGAAATCCATTATATGTAAAAAATGAGTTAATGATGTTAATAAAATAAATGCTGAATAGCAAAAACCACCTTTGAAGGTTGTCATGCTGTCTTATTATATTTGTTTTAGCTTAATTTGTGCCTCTCTTATTATGTTGGTCAGTTGAATGTTCATTAGATCCAATCCATGTTCAGTAAAAATAATTTGATGCAGAAATAAACTAGCTAATAGACCAACTGTATAGTATTGTATACAAGTGTTTAATATCGGTATCGGCATCGGTATCGGCCAGAAGTTGTCTGTTTAAATCGGAATCGGTATCGGCCCAAAAAAATCCTATCGGTGCATCCCTAAAAAATATGCTAATTTTCCAGCTCCCCTAGAGGTAAACATTTAATTTTTACCTTTTTGGAATCCATTCAGCTGATCTCCTGGTCTGGCACTAGCACTTTTAGCATAGCTTAGCACAATTCATTGAATCTGATCGGACCATTAGCATCGCGCTAAAATTAACCAAAGAGTTTCAATATTTTTCCTATTTAAAACTTGACTCTTCCATAGTTACATCGCCATATCTGCTTAGAAAATTGCAACTTTTAATTTTCTGTCGGCCTTAGTACACGATGTAACTACAGAAGAGTCAAGTTTTAAATAGGAAAAATATCAAAACTCTTTGGGGTTTTTTAGCGCAATGCTAATGGTCTAATCAGATTCAATGGATTATGCTAAGCTATGCTTAAAGTGGTACCGCCAGACCTGGAGATCAGCTGAATGGATTCCAAAATGATAAAAATCAAATGTTTAACTCTAGGGGAGCTGGAAAATGAGCATTTTTTTTAAAAAGTGGATTGTCCCTTTAAAGTACATGAAAGAAAAGGTTTCTAACCCAAACTGTGTCCAGCCACAGACACCCGTCCTTTGAAGTCTGGGTTTCTCTGCATGAATAGTACATACAGACGGTTAATCTCAAAAGCCACTGTGTCCATAATGGTCTGGCAGTAGGTAGGGCTATTGTAGAAGAGGACATCTAAAAGAGTTTCATTGGTGAAGTGCCGCAGGCGACTTGTGCTAGGCAGGGTAATCTTCTTTATCCGCCTGTATGAACGTAAACATGGGATTTTTATTCATACTTTAAAGCATCTAAAGTAAGTAGGTTTATCTTTTCTGAATGTGCCTGAATGTTATGCCTCTCTACCTGTCAACTCCTGTAGCATCACCATGCAGGGCTGTGTGCCAGTGCACAGGCAGAAACTCCACACGGCTAATGACGTGATCATCTTGAGCCTTCTTAAAATGACTCTGCAACAATTTCAAGGACACGCTGCGGAAGTCATCCACTGTGAACACAAAGAAGCAATTTGATAAGAAACGTGTATATTGTGTTGGGCATATGGATATGACAGCACTAACTGAGAGCTTAATGCATTTGTCATCATTGCTATTTTATATTCACCTTTAAGGCATTAAGCATAATTGTACAAACACAATGCATTTTGTTTAAGTCGCACATTCTTTTCTAGGTTAAATTTGAGCTGGGATGTGTGACATACCACACTCCACTATGCTCCTAAACCTCAGGTCACAGACAGGTCCGATGCCATGCACCATAAACACCAGATGATCCACCTGAGGCATCTCGCCTAGAAAGAAGAAGACATTATTCATCATTGAATTAGCCATAATATACATTTACCTTAATAACTTTACATCATTCAGACAATCCAAGACCACCTAGCCAATATGTTCACTTGTATTTATTAAATCTATTCTGTAATCTGGGGGATTTTAACTCGTTCACTGCCATTGACAAGTTATCTCTTTAATTAAGAGAAAACACAAAGACCAGTTTTTACGTCAATCCACATTATTATCCACCAGGTGGCGCTCTTACCCAACTTATAAGACTAAATAATCTACAGATCCAAAAGCAGTAAATACTCTGTGTATGTTTTGATTATCTTAATCTGATCTCTAACAAAAGTCCTTTACAAAAATGCAATTATCTCTCACTTTTTGTTCAAAATTTTGTGTTTTTGAAGAAATATACCAATATTTGAGATGTGATAAAAGAGATGAAACTTTTTTGTTTGTTTTTTTCATTTTATATTGTATGTTTATATTTTTAAAAATGAAAATTTTCTAGAACGCATTAAACTTTTTGAAAATCATTCAAAATGCTGGCACTGGCTGGCAACTTTATTAAAAACACTGACGTGCAAAGAGTTAAGGTAAAAAACATCCAAATGACTTATAAGCCATGAGGTCTAAAGTCATATTTACCATCAGGAACTTCATCATGGTCATCATCCACACCCCTCTTTACCACTCGAGGTCGAGTCTGACCGTCCTGTGTTGTGCCCCACTCATCAGGCACCGACGAAGGCTGAAACTGCACAATGACCTGAGGAGAAACCAATCAGATTTAAGCAACAAGAAAGGAAGTGTGCACCATTCACACCCAGCATCATTTAGTCTGTAAGCTTCTTAAAAGCATTTGAAGATGTTATACCTTTGGATTGTGCATTACGATGGTTTCCCCAGATGGGAACTCCAGTCTGCGGTGCCACTGATTAGTGGTAACAGCTTTCTTATATTCTGCCTGTTTAGTGCAAGAAAAAAAACTTGTTTGAGTTTACAACACACTTTTAATTGACTTCTATAACCAATGATGTCTTAAATATAACCAACATGACTAGATCACAAAGAAGACACAAGTTACAATTTAGTGGTTGATATCATGGCATTCCGTAAACTGGTGACAAAGCTTCGCTTGATGGGAGCACAAACCTCCAGCTTGTCACTGAATTCTTCTGAATATGGGATGAAACGACTGTCTGTGTCTCCTTTATAGAACCATGTACACCGGCGGACCTCTGTGGGCTCTTCCTCCCAGTACACAGATGTCCGAGTGCGATCGTACAGTTGCACATCATATCGCCCTCCATCTGTACACAGTACCACATTCTCTGGATCTGGCTGAACTGCAGCAACAGATTCCAGAATAAATGTCAGCCAAAGTTGTGAGCACATTCCTCTAAAAGTTCTTGGCATACATAACAAAATTTTTACATAATTCTTCTTAAACAAATTAGGTTACAATAACAGAAAAGGTTCAACACAAAACTTAATATGGTTAGCACCTCGTTCATTTATTTAAATACATCAAACTTCACCTGAGTTGAAGGTCTCTTCCAGATGAATGGAATCCAGAATACTAAAGGGAAGCCAGATCATTTTTGACTCCACTTGTTTGCAGAAGAACCAATGAGGCTGAACGGGTTCATAAACATTATATGTATATGGCACCATAGGGTTGGCAGGGACCAAAGGCCCAGTCACGTTGGTTGCTGCAGGTGGAGGTGGAAGCTGCGTAGGGGGAGGCTGGAAAATAACATTAACACATGCATAAACAGCTATGAAACTATATAAAAATATAAAATTTAGCAAATGCTGATAAAAAGTCAAAGTTGACATTAAACAACCAACCTTTGAGAATGCTGTTGGTGGAGTCTGGAATAAGGGGGCAGGGACTGACTGGGAGTAGGGGTTTAGATGCTGGGGTGTTTGACTGGGGGGCTGCTGTTGTATTTCGGGAGCCATTATGTAGGGGCTTACTTTGCTAGTGGCTGCTGTGTGACGGTATGGATTATATGATTGCTGGGAGCTCTGAGGAGGTGGAGGAGTTGGTGAATTATGTGGTGGAGTGTATGTACCCACAGAAGTTTGATTTATGACACTGCCATACTGCTGAGTGGGGTTTATTTGGGATATCGGTGGGTTTAGAGGCAGACTGGCAGAAATGGGCACAGGCGATGGTCCTGTTGTTGATGGAATGGCAGTGGGTGCTGGAGGAGGGCATGGCTGTTGACCTATGGAGGCAAACGGGTCACTGTTGCTGGTGTTGCTTGAGAAATAATTGAACGTGGATGTCGGAGGAGCAGCCGATGACATCTGACCGAGGAAACTGTCTTCTTCTCCAACCTCACTGACATCCTCTCCGGAGGATGACATCAAAAAAAAACAGAGTATTACACTTATATGCATTATAAGGAAATACAGTAAATGGCTAAAATTTAATTTAAAGGGTTAAAAATTTGAAAAGCTCAAAATTTACAAAAAATATAACTGTATTTGACAAAGTGATATTCAGATTATCTTTATATACACTCACAAAACGGCACTTAAATCAACTACTATTAGTTTACAAAGAAAAAAACAACAATTGGCTCTATGACAACTCTCGAAAAAAATAATATTTCTGTTTATTAGATTAGGAATAAAATAATCACATATATAGATTTAAAACAGATGCAAAAGGCAAAATCCCTGTGTTGAAAACAGAGATAAGCTAACAGCACTAGCCAGTAAAACAACTCCTTTCAACATTTCGTCTTTTATAAACTCACCTCCGGATAAAACCGCGGGGCCAGTGGCCTGACTGACAGGTATGAAGGGCAGGCTGAAGTTAAACTCCGGGGCTGTTGAAAACAGCAAATTTGCGCTGCTGCTGGGGATGTTATTGGGTTTCCTATCAGCCATTTTCAACCATATAACACGTAGCCTGATCTGATCTCCAGTCGGAACATACAGCCTTTGGCCGCTTCCTGGTACGTCACTATGGAGCTAACGCGATGCTCTGAATAAAACAGATTTTTACTTTTGTGATAGTCTGAATTGTTCGTACGTTGATCTAGTCTAATGCTTGGCAGATGATATAGAGATTTATGAAAAGTGCGTCACGACTGGTATACGTACCAAGGCAAAAGTAATCGATCGTACAAAATTCAACGAACTTTAGTTTTTTCAGTAGCAAAACCATCCTATATTAGTGGATTTCAGCCTTTTTTTACATTAAGGCCCACAATTTTCCACATCAAGTTCCTTTCTCAAAGAGTAAATTCACTCTATTTAAAGATAAGTTACTAGGCGTGTGTTCAAATTCATGCTGGCTGCGCAGACCTTTCAGCGTATGACATCAATGCAACGCGAGACCGATTCGAAAGCAGGCGATGCTTTGATGTCATATGTCGATTATTCTGCGCAGCACCCCATAAAATCGAAAACTGTACAAAGCAAAAAGGCCTTGCGTAGAAGGAGCTACTAGGTCACGTGGCAGTTTTCATGACGCAATTTTCCCGCCACGGCGTATTGTGTGGGACTGGACTGCGGAACGTGCTTGTTGTACATGTCAGAAGCGAATAAGTTTTAACTTTAGCTTGTTTGTAAATCCTGCAGCGATGCCTACAGTTCACGACTGGATTAATAACCCACTGGGTGTAGTTGAAGGGCTGTTTGGTAAGGCGCCATGATCAAAATGCTTCTTTTTTCAACTAATGCATGTAACGTAGTTAACATAAGAGCATGTGGTGACAAGCATGACTTTTGCGATTTTACAGTAGCTCAGTTTTTCATGTAATCAAATAACTTTCAACTTTAACTCTATTTACGTTAGTAAATAACTTTGTCATTATTGTTATAGGAATCTAAATAATTTGTATAAAAGCTTTTAAATCATGTTTTAATATCTACTGAAATCCTTTGTGTACATCCAGCCCAGAGTGACTCCAGTCCAGACTGGGAGAAGAAAGTGGTGGAGTATTTTAAAGAGAAGCTGAAACTAAACGACGCTCACACTTGGGTAACCGTTTTAAATGGATTGATTTGTCATTTTTAGGATATTGACACACATCAATCAGTCATTACATATTCATGCAGTGTGTCCCGAAAGAAGTAAATGACGTTGCGTGTGTTTACAGTAGCCATCCAGTTTGTTTTGACAGATAACACAATGCCACACACCTGCCTTTTCATTGGAGGTTGTATTGAGTGTGAAACTGTTCTGCCAAATCCATTATTATAAATAGCAAATTAGTAAGGGATAGTTCACTAGTTTAAATGTGGTGTCTTTAATCTGTTCTTTAGGTTCCATCCCTGAACGATGTTCCCCTGCATTACCTTAAACCCAATAGTCTAGTGAAATTTCGCTGCATGGTCCAGGATATGTTTGATCCAGAATTTTTCATGTCTGTGTATGAAATGAATGATACTACATCCAATTCTAAAGTAAGTTCACCAGTTGAATCCCATTATCATGCAACCGAATGTAATCCCAGTTGTTGTGTCTAAGAAGAACTTGTTAATATAGTTTCTAAATATGGTTCTTACAGCTGATGAAATGTGGAAAGTACAAAGATGTAACAGAGGGTGGGGTAAGTAAATACTTCCCATGCTAACCAGTAAAACATTCACACAGAGCAATGCATTTTTGGCTAAGTGACATTGTCATTTAAAAAGTAAGCTGTTTAAAATAATTTGTAAATAAGTATCAACATCTGAATGTTTACATCAGCAGGTGGATTTTAACTCAAGAAAAACAGTGACATCAGAGAGACAAACCTTTTATTGTGTCCCAATCCCAGGAGAATCCCAATGGGTGAAGGAAATATCCTTTAGATTCACTAGTTTGCCCTTAACTATTTCATTGGTGTGGGATTACTGTCAGTTTCCTTAGGTGTTATGCTGCGTTCACACCAGCCGCGGTAGAGGCATCAAGCGCGAGTGATTTCAATGTTAAGTCAATGTAAAGACACATTGACGTGCGTCTGCAGGTCTTGCGGCGCAATGAGGCGTTTAGCGCGGTAGATGCGATTCCACCTCAATCGTGCGTCTAGTTTGCGCGAATTGAGCATTGCCGCGGCAAACGTGCCAGTTGAAAAATTTGAACTCTGGGGGAAAAACGTGCCACGTTAACCAATTAGGAGCTTGCTCTAGTAGTGATGTGATTACAGGAAGCGAGCTGAGTCGCAGAAGCCCCTCCCATAACGCCAATTTCCACGTGAAAGTTTTGAAATTTCACACGCGATTAAGCGAGTAAACTCAAATGTTCAAGCGGCAAACTAGACACGGTAGACACGAATTTGACGCCTCAAACGTGGCTCGTGTGAACCCACGGTTACAGTTTGGTTAAAGGTCTTTAACAGATCAGAAACAGTTATGAAGGCACCAGTCAAGCCCGCGTGGTCCCCTCCACTTCTTATGCCCCAAACCGACATAAACGCAGCTATGAGGAAGATGATGAAATGGACACACAGCCACAACAGATGAAAGATTCCAATCAAGGTTGGTGGGAACAATGCATTTTGTATTACATTTTTAATTATAAAATGCAAACATTCACAATTTTCATTTGGTTTGCACAGGAGCTCAGGGCTCTGCAGGTTTTCATGGCAACACAGATTCAAAGCGACAGGAGACAGAAGCGCCCAATCAAAACTCTTCTACTTCACACTGCACTTCCAGTCCGGATCTGAACTTCCCTTTGCCTGGAGAAAAAGGCCCAGCCTGTCTTGTTAAGGTTTAACTTTTAACTCTCCCTTAATCTTAAAGACCAAATGTGATTGGTTCATGAGTGTAGTTGTCACTGTGATTACATTTTTTCCAAGAGTCATTAATGTCATTAATTGGTCAATGCTCCTATAAAGACCATTTAAATGTTATATTTATGTTAAATTTAGGAGTACACTAGAGTAGAAAGGTACAACAAACATCAAGCTTTTCTTAACTCATATTTTAATAGACCTGAAAGTGTTTACTTTTTCGCTGCTTCAAGCTTTTTATACACTATAATTCAAGATGTCATGGGTGGATACATGCTAACACTATAATTTTGTTGCAATAATACAGTAGCGTACAGCTTTAAATTGTTTCACACCTACACATAGACTAAGTCTCTGTAATTGGCAGGTATATGAAGACTGGGATAGCTTCAAACTGAATGACATGTTAGAAGTATATGGCATCCTTTCTGTGGACCCTGCATTAAGTGTGATTGCAGATGAGAGGTAATCATTTCAATCATCTTTTTTGGAAACTTGTTATTACAAGCACAGGTTTTTATAATACCATAATGTCTTATTTTCGCAGAGAGTCTTCACTGCTGGGCCCCACAGAAAGCATGGAAACATTGGAGGAGCAAAGAGTCCACAGCCCACCAGCATCACTTGTACCACGATTACACATGCTGTATGCACAACCTCTAGTGCACAACAACCCTTTACTGCCCTCTGGTGCTTCGGAGGAAAATGGAGAATGTAAGACTTCCACTATTGATCCCAATGTGATGCATAAAAGTGTCACGATTTGTTTCAGGCTGACATGGCTCTCACCCTAACCTCATGTCTCCTCTTTTCAGATTTAAGCACTTTTCGTGGGGAGCTGGCAGCAATCAGAGCTGAGCTGCTTGCTTACTTCACCCATCTCACGCTGGGAGATTCACTTGCTGCAGAGTATCTCATACTTCATCTTATTTCTAATGTATAAGTTGCTTATTTTAATATGGGGCAGCTTTGTTGCATATCTGAACTCTTCTTAAATGCTGTGCTATGAAATAATACAACATAGTAATGTTTTACTTCCAAGAATTGTGCTTTGTGGTATGATGTTCTTTGATAAGTGTAACAGTTTTTTTACCACCATCCAATCACCCTGCAGCTTCTCTAAACTATACATCATGAGGTTTGCTTTTTTCCTTTGTAGATATAGCCGACGTGATGTTCTTCCTCTTGGCAAATTTACTCTCAATCTCAGCGGCTGTCCTCAAAGCTCTCCATACACTGAGCATTTATACAGGGTCATCCAACATCTTGTGCCATCTGTAAGTCATCTAAAATGTACTTTTCTAGATCTTCAAATTCATTTTAAATTATTGACACAATCGATTAAAGATTGTAAAGTGGAGTAGTGATGCTTGTTAATGTTATTTATGTTGTTTATACTATTCTTGCTAGTCATACCGGCTATGTATGAGCCTGCATAATATGAACAACCAGCGCATGGTGCCCAAGAAAGACTACACAGCTAATCGCCTTGTGAGTGGGACTCTTCAGCTAGCCAACAATACATCCCTGTTTTTGGATGAGACCCAGCTGGAACAAGGTCAACTGGACGCCACAGGTAAGAGCATTGATTATAGAGCAAATACTAGAAAACTGAAAGCATTAATTAGTTGTTTTGTTGCTTTAATGGAGTGTAAACAAGACTTTACAGGTCATTTTTTTCAATGCATTTGTTTCTTAAATACTGTTTGTTGTACACAAAGTCTTGTCTCTTTGTTTTTGGTGTAGGTGTGCGGAACATCACTGCATTGGGGAACTTGATCACTTGGCAGAAGGTTGATTACGACTTCAACTACCATCAGATGGAATTCCCCTGCAATATTAACGTGCTTATCGCATCCGAAGGCCGATCCATTCTGCCGGTATGGGTCTGAGTCTCATTCACTTGTTTTAAATATACATTTGCCTTAAAGGCGACTAGGGATGGACCGAAATGAAAATTCTTGGCCGAAACTGAAACACCAAAAGAAATTATGCCAATTATAAGTACCATTGCATTTATGGCTATGACTGTGTACTGACCTTGCTAGGGGTGTGACGGATCACAAAACGTACGATTCGGATCACATAACAGTTTTTGAGGCACAGATCGGATTGGGAAAAATCTAATAACAAATAAAGAAATTACAAACATTTATACAAAGAACGAAGTTGCACATTAAGTAAGGTCTGAAATTAGCATAAGGTACAGAAATCGAATTAAATTAATTTGTTTATTAAATAAGATTATAATTTTATTAGACCTACAGAAGTGATTTTCTCTTTGTCTTGGGGTTTACATTAATGACACAGATTTAAGTAGGTTACTGTCTCTTTAAGACCAAATAAGCACAGACTGGTTTCTGACTGTAATCTATACATACACTTTAAGGTGCCCTAAGCAAATTCACGTGTTTTAAACCATAAACATTTTTTGTTACATACAGCAAACATCTCCTCACTATCTGCTTGCTGCCTGTCCGCTGATCAAACTTTAAAAAAACGCGATCTCTGTAGACAGCCCAGGCTCCAAAAACTGCAATAAAAACACAGTGGCCAAACCTACCATCACCAAACATAACAAAGTGTTCCAGCCAATAAATGACAAGAAGGATTTGGGGGTGGGGGTTGTGCGCGTTCATGAAAGCACAGTATGGAGCGGGAGGAGTTAGCTACGCTCTGTTTGTTTGAAAACAGAACGTCAACAAAAAGTCACACAGATTCGCTTTTAAGACATAAACACATGTTTTTATTAGAAAAAGAATACTGTGAGATCATTTTGTTTGTATGAGCCCCGTCAATAACAGAAAGATTTTATGTTCGCTTGTTTTTTGAAACTCGTCTCTCCGTGTATGCACTACTGAGTGCACTTAAACCCGCGCCCACACAGATGGAGGGTTGTTTTTCATTGCTCTATTCGCCAAATGTATTTTATTGGACTACAGTTTGATACACAGTAGCGCAACTCTCTCTAAAGTTTACACATCAAGAGTTCTGATCTTTGAAGGGCATGTAGTGATATTCATGACTGACTGAAGCGGACACATTCAACCGCATGTGCGTCTGTGCGTACAGAAAGCTGCTCACTTTAGCATCTTTTTGCGGTTAAATTGTTTAAAATCACTTGAATGTTAACATTTGCAAGCCTTTGAAACACATGCAAATGATAAACTTTCCCTACTTAAATTTGCATATTAATCCATGAATTGCATGTGAGCCGATCTGTACTGATTCACGACCTCGGGAGCTAGGGAACGAATTGAGACACAGGGATACTGAAATACGTCCACACTGCAGACATGTTGCTTCAGACAAGCATGTGCAGGTCGCAGTTTCTGTTTGAGTCATCACAACATTTTCGGCCGTATTGCTTCGGTGATATTAGTCTTTCGGACCTTTTCGGAAAATTTTCGGTGTCCGAATATTCTGTGCATCCCTAAAGGGGACATATGAAAATTTTACTTTTTCTATGTTTGAGTGCTATAATTGGGTCCCCAGTGCTTCTATCAACCTAGAAAATGTGAAAAGGTCAACCCAGTAACTTTTGGTAAACCATTCTGTGCAAGTATGTGAAAAAATTGTCTCCCCTGTGATATCAGAAGGGGATAATACCTCCCCTTAATCTGCACTATCCAACTACGACACTGCCATTTAGTGCAGAGATCGTCTCATTTGCATTTTAAAGGACACACCCAAAACAGCACATTTCTCCACACACCTACAAAGTGGCAATTTTAACATTCTTTAATAATTCATCTATATGCTTTATTGAGCTAAAACTTCACATATGTACTCAGGAGACACCAAAGATTTATTTTACATCTTAAAAAATCTTTTTGTGAAATGTCCCATTTAAAGTATGCTTACCTTTACGTTTATCCAAAGCGACTAAGTGCATTGCAAGTTATCATTTTATGTGTTCCCATGACCTTTTGCACTACTAATACAATGCTCTACTAATTATGCTACATGAAAACAGTAATGTTTTATTGCTCAGATATGAATTGTAAATTTTTAGACACAAGGCTGTGGCCTCCCTGATTTGCCCTCCTAATTCCCAACACCTGTGAGCGACTAGGGTCAAATGCTACTCTCAGGAGACTGGCATGAGGGTGGGAGTTGTTTCCATCGTGCAGTTGTGAAGACGGCCTTATCTTTCCATTACAGTCCAGATGATTGTCGTCAGTCCTGACTGGACCCTGGCTTTGCTGCCGTTTTCTAACAGCCTGTGGAATGTCTAATGCTATTCCTGTATCTCAGCTCTGTAGTTGCCATGGCTGTTGCGTTACCACAAGGACATTAGAGGGAGTGGCCGGGACACGCCATTTATTAGGATCACTACACAATATTTTACAGTGTAACACAGTTTTAAAAGGGAACTCTGTGTTGTTTATTGGGGTATTGGGATTGTGTGGAATTTTAGGGTGTCTGACATTTCTATAAACAAGAACTTACAAATTTTACTTAATCTTTTAAAGGAGACATTTCACATGACTTTTTAAAGATGTAAAGTCAATTTTTGGTGTCCTATGTGAAGTTTTAGCTCAAAATATCATATAGATCATTTATTATATAATGTTGAAGTTGCCACTTTGTAGGTGTGAGCAAAAATGTGCCATTTTGGGGTGTCCTTTTAAATGCAAATGAGTTGATCTCTGCACTAAATAGCAGTGCGGTGGTTGGATAGTGCTGATTAAGGAGTGGTATTATCCCCTTCTGACATCACAAGGGGAGCCAGATTTTAATGACCTATTTTTTCACATGCTTGCAGAGAATGGTTTACCAAAACTAAGTTACTGGGTTGATCTTTTCACATTTTCTAGGTTGATACAAGCACTTGGGACCAAATTATAGCACGTAAAGATGAAATAAGTCAGATCTTCATGATATGTCCCCTTTAAGCACAGCATAGTAATGGTATTGTGAAAGATTTAAGGCATGTGTGATTTGTATTTAACACAAGAATTTGTTCTCAGTCTGACTGTCAGGTCCACCTACGGCCCATCCTGAATCCACCTAACCTTGAAGAGTATCTGAGTGCCGTGCAAGTAGCGCAAGTTCCATCTCAACTCAATAAGTACCGAATCTACCTGAGCATGGCACGCGCCCTAAACTACACCATATCGGATGAAATCACAAAGGTCAGATACACAGTTTTTGGAATTGTCAAATACATCTTCTCGTCCATTCGTATTTAAGTGTTTTGAGAAGCAGGTAATAATGCATAATTTCACTCAGCTTGCATCCTGACACCTCTCTTGATTTGTAGGCGGTAGAAGAGGACTTTGTAGAAATGCGTAAAGATGACCCTCAGAGTATGACTGCAGAAGACCTGCATAGATTACTGGTTGTTGCGAGGTGGGCTTATTTGTAAACCTTCACTAACCATATAATAACCAAATGTAGTTGATCTTAAATACTAATTTGTGCATTTTATACTTTTTCAGGTTGCTGTCATTGAGTCATGGGCAGAACACACTTTCTAGAGATGGCTGGATGAAAGCCAAGCAGTTAGAGGCCTTGAGAATAAGCAGAACACAACAGCACAAGAGTGTGAATGGAAATGAGCCTTAAAATATATTGCTAGTTAAATACTTCACGAATTACTATATTTGTTAATATTTTGGATTAAAACGTAAAAAAGTTTTCATATGGCATTTCTGTACAGCTTTTTTTTACTGCATTTTAGATATGAAGAACCTTATAAGCACTGGGGAATAAATTTAGTCTTTTGTTTCTGGAGAACATTTTTGTATATAAACATAAGCACATGCAGATGTATGACAAAGTATAACTGCCTTACTGCTAATATTTTCACTTCTGGCACAATAGTATTTGAAAAAAATAAACGTTTTGAGAACTTTGTTGTAAGATTATGTAATATCAATGTTCAACAGCAGTAACACTTGAACAAACAAACATTCAAATACATGATTTTAACACCAATGTGTTCATGAAAAGCACAGGCTCATACTCACATAGTAATGTGGGATGTTTTGTGCAAAGGGACACCAATGCATTCTTCTCTGTTTAGTGTTGCATTCCTGACTGTGATCCGCAAACCTTTCACACAGTGTCTGAATGCAAAGAATGTATTGCAGTATATCTCTAGGCTATAAAGAGGTCTTCTCTAGGAGGAACTGCATATTATCACTGTAGGAAGAGGTAACCTTGAGTAATCGTCCTAAAGGGAAAAAAATAACTAATACAATTTACAAAGAGAAAATTGTGTGATTATAGTGTTATTTAAAATGACATATTTTCTTTTATTTACTTAAAAAGCCTTTTAGATAATACAGACGTATTTTAATAAATACTCTACTTTGCAATAAACAAGTTCAATGGCTGGAAACAATGCACAACATGGAAGATGATGGAAATGTATGTAATGTGAACATCATGGACACGTTTAAAAACAAAATCAGACGAAATAATGACATGTCAGTTAAGTTACAAACATTGAAAATACAAGGTGGATACAAAAGCACTTTGTGACAAATGACATTAAAATGCTCGAGGAACAACCACAAAACAGTGCAACTCTTTATGCATAGAAATTAACAATATATAACCAAAAACAATACCCACACCCAAAACAACAGGAATGTCATGAAGTACTGCAAAACCAAGAATATTCAGAGCAATGTTCAAGTTCAAAGCAAAGAACAGTGTGCAGTTCAGTGCATGCCGTCTTAAGTATAAAATAATAATAAACGTCAGTTCCCATCAAAACCTACTACACATTTATTTATCACTACTGCAGCCACCATATATTAAAGCTTAGTCCAATCTCAGTTTATTAAAATGACGTACCAGCTTCAGGAATGTCTGAACGTGTATGCGTTTCAAGAGCATAGTGGAACCTAATGCCTTGTTCGAGTACAAAGCCAAACTATGCTGCATGTGAGGTAAAAGTAAATTTAAGAGATGTTTAAAAAGCATTACTGTGCCCTACAGAAGAAACCATAGAAGCCAATTTGATCTTCTCATTGATATTTCTGGTTTAAACAAGATATCATGGTGTCATTGCTCAGCCCATCATATGTGTCCAGAAAGTTTTGGAATTTGTGACTTTAATGCACAAGCATCAATTAACCCCCCATATAATAATGTTAAGGCAGAATCAAATCATGATCTAATCTGTATAATTTCTCTGTAAAGACATGGTAAAGATGCATATTATTTACACCGCAGACAAAACTTTAAAATAACCTGAATTAAAATATAAATAACAAAAATAGACTTTAATATTCTGGTAAGGCTTGCATATGAGGTTTGCTAGACAAGGAAACATAAGAACTTTGTCAAAACGGTCATGCATATAAAAACCCTAAAACTGGCTAGATGGTTTGTAATCTACAGTATGTTCGAACACCGCACCGTATTATTCAGGTTTAAGCAGCAAAATTCTGCCTGCATACAGTTTTTACTCAGCATTTTAATACAGCAACTGTGATGTTATTCTACCGCGTACAATTGAAGAATAAGATTAAGACATGAGCTTTTGTATAATCTCAAACAAATAAATACGTTTTAGACCAATGCTAAAAAAGCTTAAGTTCACTTTTTATGTTGCATGAGTGCATTATGAGCCCAAGAACCCGAGCGTTGCCTCTTCCCATAACCCATGATTATAAACTTAAGAGCATGTAAATATAATTCTCTGTCTATAAACATCTTAATTTGACAGTTCTCACATATCTGCTACAGTACTTACATATATAATACTTACATTTTGAATATAATTTGACCATAGATCCTACAACTATTTTGGATCGAACAAACACCACATCAAATATAAGGACTGTAACTTTCTGTTCACTTTTCTAATGCGTAATATTAAGCTGCCCACTGTTTATTATTTAAAAAAAAGTCTAAGCTTCAGCAGCCAAAGAATTCAAAGTGGGTCACATGACAAATGTAGGTCTTCGGTCTTGACATGCAATAAAACTTGCCTGTCTTCATCTATCTTGAAGTGATCTATTTCTTATCATGCAAACCAGCGCTATATAGATGCTTAGGGTTCGGAGTCAGTTAGGTTAAGCTTGTACTACATTCTAAACACTGGCTGTAAACTTTGGTTTGGTTAAACTGTGGGGGAGATTAGGAATGTGGTATTAGTTAAACTGGTGAGTTATTTTACTAGCCCATGGTTTCACAGACAAGCCTCAAGGCTAGTCCTGGACTAAGACGCGTGTTTAAAAAATAACTTGCACTGACAGATCTTAAAATATGCCTCAAGGTACACACTTTTTCTAATGCATGTTTATAAGGCCTAGTCCTGGCTTTAGCTAAGCCTTGTCTGTGAAATCAAGCCAAGAAGTCTAATTTTAACACTAATAAAATACATCTGGGTGGAAAGTGCATATCCACATCATATCTGAATGATTCTGGTCTGGCACTGTGTAAACATTGCTTTCAATTCATTTTCTTGAGTTTCATTGACAGCCTCCGGCTCTGGGCTTTTTTGTACTTTCGCTACAGCAAAATTGATGCCTTGTGTAAGTCCGGCTTGGGTGAAACTAGCAACCTGAACCATAGAGCTCCTGATCTTAGCAAAGGGCGACACGACACGACTTCCGTTGGCATCCGCCGGGGAGGCTCCAATAATGCCTTCAATGCTCTTTTGTGACCCGCATGAGGTGGCAGAGGGTTGGACTGTCAGAAGATTTCCTCCAGAAACTGTAGGATCCACTTCAAGCTGTGAAGGGCGATTGAGTTGTTGTTGTGAAAGTGAAGAACCAAGCTTTGCATCTGAGGGGGCTTTGGTTCCTTGAGGTGCTTGTGGTTTGGGTGCTGGGGGCACTTCCTCAAACACCTCTATTGGTTTGGTCGTGGCATCCTGGACAAACTGGTGGCAGTACGCATCAATGGGTGTCCCAAAATCGATCAGAATGGCCTCTTCTGCTTCTGAGGCCGCCCCTGGAGACTGGTCATCCTGGCAGACCATTAAACTATCTGTGGTTTTGTTATCGCAGCCTGTGACTCGAATGATGGAGGGTACCGGAATCTCAACACTGCTGATAGACTGGGAACGACTGGCAAGTCGTGGCACCGATGCTACGATACCACAGCTCGGGAGCACGTAGTCTACGTTCTCCCGAGAGCCGGTGGTGCATGGCTGCTCGTCTGAGTGATATGAATCAGAATCGGAAGAAATCTCTTCTGAATGTTCATCATTACGGTCTTTCAAGGTTGCTGAACCAGCATTACCATCAGAAGTGTCCAAACTGCTGTCTGATTTCCAGAGGTTCACGTGCATGTTGGGCTTCAGGAAGTTCACTTTGACCTCTGGCTTTGAAAAGGTCCCTAGTCGCTTGAAGTTTCCAATGTTGACATTAGTCTTTGTCTGCTTTACTTTCTGGTTTAGTGTTGAGAACTTGTTCATGAGGAAACTTTTGCCTTGGGCCAAACCAGACCCGAGGACTTGATCCACGGCTTTGCCTTGTATTCCCATTATATCTTCATGTGGTTTACTGTGTTTCCTACAACAAAGCATTTTTTTAAATATTAACAACCAAGTATATAGTTAAAAAAAAAAATAATAATTTTTTAAGTTTTTTACCTTTCTAGTTTCTTTTCAACCACCGGGACATCGAGCTCCATAGCTTGCTTTGTAATACGAAGCATTTCAGCGATGCACTGGAGTGTGTCTGAATTCAAACAATCCAAAGGAACAGATTAATTATTTATTACAAACACAAAACCCTTCAAGCACCAGTGCATGCACAGCCAAGTTATATCTTTTACCAACTTAACCCAAAATGTCAATCACAGAATTACACAATGCAGAACTTTAACTAGTGCCACCACAAATCACAATATAACATCAACGGTTCTCACCTTTCCCATCATCCTCTGGATTGCGTGTGACAGCTCTCAATGTGTGGAAGTAACCGCTTATCTCCCCATGCTTATAGTGTAGCCGCATGCAGCAGTATTTAGGTTTTCCAAACAGAGTAGGTTCTGGACCTGAATATCAAGTCATAGTATAAATCCATCAAAGGGGACATATCATGAAAATCTGACTTTTTTCCATTTTTAAGTGCTATAATTGGGTCCCCAGTGCTTCTATCAACCTAGATAATGTGAAAAAGATCAACACAGTAACTTAGTGTTGGTAAACCATTCTCTGCAAGCATGTGAAAATTTGTCTCCCCCTGTGATGTCAGAAGGGGAATATACCACCCCTTAATCTGCACTATCTAACCACGACACTGCCATTTAGTGCAGAGTTCAGCTCATTTGCATTTTATAGGACACACCCCAAAAAGCACATTTTTGCACACACCTACAAAGTGGCAATTTTAACATGCTTTAATAAATTATATATATATTATTTTGAGCTAAAACTTCACATATGTACTCAGGGGACACCAAAGATTTATTTTACATTTTTAAAAAGTCTTATGAAATGTCCCCTTTAACATGTCAAGAATCTATGTGTTCATGTGTTCTTACCTATTTCAATCTTTTCAAGACCTTCCAAACCGAGTCTCTGGTATTGGTTGACTTTGTCTGCTTCCTCATCATAGCTGATTAGCAACAGGGGTGGAGAAGCGTTAATAAATTAGTGCCAGGGAATGATTACTCATTTATCATAACAGTGAGAGAACGTGTACTTACTAGGCTACATAATATGCACAGTTGGACAGCAACAGAAGAACGTCAACGTCTTTATGCGTGGCATCTATGAGACTGAAAAAAACAGCAGAGTGAAAGGACAAAAACTTAAGTCAATGAAAAATACATTAGTACTGAGATTAATTTCACACAGACAGTATCTTGGGATGTGTGTGAAAGTTCACCACTCTAGTAAGCTTCTCATATTAGGATCAGAGTTAACCTCAGGTAATTTACAAAGACTTTAATCAACCTCAGAAAAATCCAACCCAACCAGTAAGTTTTTACTACCACCAAAAAATTCTCAATAGATTTGAGGAAATATTGCTCCTTCACCAGAACAGTTATTATAGAACTAAATAGGAAAATGTACCTCGTAATCAATGCTTTTAAACTGTAGGAGGAAGAGTACACTAAGAATTTAATTCTTTTAAAATAAGCTTGAAAATACTAAGTATAAACAGAATAATAATCCTAAACTATGTGTAGTATGCCAAATGTTTAAATACAATTTCAGACAAAAATCTTATAGGTAAAAAATGATTTTTTTTATGCAGAACCAAGATCATTTGTGACTCTGGACCACAAAACTAGTCATAACTGAAATTTATACATAATCTAAAAGCTAATAAATAAGCTTTCCATTGATATATAGTTGGGATAGTACAATATTTGTCCGAGATACAATTATTTGAAAACTGGAATCTGAGGGTGCAAAAAAATCTAAATATTGAGAAAATCTCCTTTAATATTGTCCAACTGAACTCCTTAAAACGGGATCCACTTACAAAACGTTTGATAATTTACAGAACTTTTTTTAAATAACTTAATGGAACATGATCTTTACATAACATCCTAATGATTTTTGGCATAAAAGCAAAATGTATAATTTTGACCCATGCAATGTATTGTTGGCTGCTGCTACAAATATACCCGTGCTCCCTATGACTGGTTTTGTGGTCCAGGGTCAAACTTTATGTTTGCTTTTAAACTTATTGTAAGGTCACTTAAAGGGACATACCACATCTTTTTGAAAATATGCTCATTTTCCAGCTCCCCCAGACTTAAACACCCGATTTCTACCATTTTGGAATCCATTCAGCCGATCTACGGGTCTGGCGGTACCAACTCCAGCATAGCTTAGCACAATCCACTGAATCTGACCAGAATTGTAGCACCGCGCTCAAAAATGACCAAGTTGTGGACTTTGGTGCCGTAACATGGCCGCAGCAGGCGCAATGATACCACGCGGCGCCTGCAAATAGTCCCCTGCTATTGAAAGTAACCAAGGGGACTATTTTCTGGCAGTGCGTAATATCACTACGCCTGCTGTAGCCATTTTACGGCAGCAAAGTCCTTGATTTTTACGCCAGAATGAGAGTATAGTTCCTAGCCATATCTGCCTAGAAAATCGCAACTTTTAATTTTCAGTCGGTCTTAGTACACGATGTAACTACAAAAGAGTCAAGTTTTAAATCGGAAAAATAACGAAACTCTTTGGTTATTTTTTAGCGTGATGCTAATGGTCCAATCAGATTCAATGGATTATGCCAAGCCATGCCAAAAATGGCACCACCAGACCCGGAGATCGGCCGAATGGACTCCAAAACGCCAAAAATCAAATGTTTATAACTCTAGGGGAGCTGGAAAATGAGCATATTTAAGTGCAGTGTCCCTTTAATAAAACGACTGAGGTGCTTTTGAACAAGGCACCTTACCCCAGTTGCTCCCCGGGCACTGCATTGATAGCTGCCCACTGCTCAGTGTGTGTCTCTGTGTTCACTGCTCACTGGAATGGGTTAATTGCAGAGTTCACATTTCGAATATGGGCTACCATACTTGTCACACTTTCAGTTAGCGAATGAAACCCAGTGTGAACTCCCTTTAATTCCTTTGTTAAAGAATGACAACCTGCATTGTGCTTTTACCTTGGATCACAGTCGATCAGGGCCCAACCACCATGAAACTTCTCATCTTCAGGCAACAGCAGCTGCATGTACGTCTGCAGCAAAAGGCTGACCTGCTCCTGCGCTCCTCTTTGACTCTCCTTCTCTTTCTCCTCATGCTCCTTTTCTTTACTGAAGATGGAATATAGGTCTTCTGTTACTGGATGGCCCATCATGAGGTCTGGAAAACACATAAAGACGAGGTACTGAGCTGGACTGTTAGCATGATGAATCTTACATAAAATGGAGTTGAACTAATCACAAAATCAAATAAAAAAGTTTTAAAGTTTTCTTACCAATGACGGCCTGCCGGTAGGCGTCTCTGAATCGGTTCAGATAATAACGATTAGCGGAGTTCACACCATCCTTCATCACGCCTGCTAACTTTCGCTCTCCTGTCCGTGTGAAATCTCCCTACGTGACAGATCATACAAAAAAAATCAGACAGACTGAAATGTTCGGCCTACATGCTTACTGGGTGACCAACCACTTTTTCAGTAGTATTTTTTATATCACCCATAATGAAACATTATTCATTAAAATGAAACGGCAAGCCTGTGAAATACTTATGCATGCAAGTTTAAGTACATACAACATGGAAAAAGTTATTATTTGCCAATCCTAAATTTAGTGTTTGCTTTCATGCAGTTTAAAAATTAAGATTTTCCTTGTACTGTAGCAAAAAATGTTAAGCGTAATAACACACTGGCACATTAAAGATTAAGTTTTCATAAAGCTATATGCAATGAAGACAAAATTATCTGATAAACCACAACTAAATATTTTGTCTGATTGACAGCCCTAATATATCTTTATATAATATATGCGCTAAATGGGAAAGGTTTATGTCTGATTTATCTGCTGGCTAAATACTATAGTACATGCACTTGGCAGACAGAACAGCTTAAAATCTTTGGCAGGCATTTTGTCAGTGTACCTTCAGGGCTGCTGTGCCAGCGTATTGACGGCTGATTGTGTCTCCATTGTTGGCCCACATCATTTGATAGATCCTGTAACACTTGAGGGGTAGTGGCTGCTCGGGTGGCATTACACCAAGTTTTTTCAGCTGGAACAAACAGATCAAAAGACAATTTGGGCTTTGGGCAATATTCTGTGGGCATGGTGTGGCAGTGCTCCTTTATAACTCATGTTTGTTTACTGCATTTAGCACACACTGTTATCCAGAGCAACGTACACATAGTTTCATTATGTATAAGTTTATCCATTCAGTGCATTTCAAGCTCAAAGGCGAGTATCTATACCTGCTGTTCCATGACTACACGGGCGATTGCAGCCTGTACCACATTAGTTCTGTCCAGACAATCCATGCAGTTAACACGGAAGATGCCCTCCTGCTGGCAGATGACTCCCGCTTGGTCCACCCTGTTTGCAAAAACAAAGATGGATTGTAATAAACCTGCTAGGGCTACACTAACAAGATGCGAAAATTGATCTTTATTTTTACAAGATGTATTATAAGTCTCAGGTGTGCCTGTGAAGTTTCAGCTCAAAATACCCCACAGATCATTTGTTATAGCATGTCCAAAATGCCCCTATGTGGGTGGGAGCAACTACAACGTGCTAACAAACACATTCAGAAAAGCATAGTCAGTGGCCGTGGGCAGGGCTTTGTTAGTGTGACATCACATTAACAAGAGAATCAAAACAGCATGTCTAATGGGACTGTTCTGGTTTAATATGGATTTAAAAAAAGACAACTGGGTGGATTTTTTATTGTAAGGTGGTTGTGTTCACACACTGCCAACATACATTTATGTCCAAACCTTGTGAAAGTGGATTTTGCATAATATGGGCCCTTTAAAGACTCACCATGCCCATCTCATGTCCGTGATGATGTCACAGATGGCATCTGTGAGAGTCTGCACATTCTCAAATTTCATCCCTCGACTGAAAGAAACAAAGCAAAAAATCAATTGATTTTGAGACTGGTTCATCCACTGACACAGGCCTGATGTTTTTCTTTGCACTTACCAGTGCTCGTGGAAATCAAATGAAACGTATGTTAAGTTGGGATTGTTGTACAGAAGCACTTGTTTGAGAAACGCATCTCCAATCATCTTCTCTCTGCCATTTTGGTCGACTAAGTTAATGATAACCTAGAGACAAAATGAGCTGTAAATTACTGTAAACAGAAATACTGATATTGATGCTTTTTATACACAATATACATATTTGTGACCCAGTCTGTAAAAATCAAGCTAAGTATTTTTTTGTGATTTACTGTTGCTCCATAAAATCACACTACATCACTTAAAGAACAATCTGTGAAAATATAACTCTGATATCTTTAATATTAAAATGAATGACTAAAATCAAACACTGATGTGTCAGTGACAAAAACAGTTTAGCAAGATGAGAAATTAAAAAAAAAGAATAAAAAAAAACTAGTTTTAACTAGTGCATCAGGTTTATTTCAATTCACATGTTAATTGAATGGAAATAATACATTTGCACCATTTTTATGAAAGTTAAGACTGAATGGACCTAAAAATGTCAAATGGTGTAACCGGCAATTGCGACAAAGAATGAGAAATATTAAAAATTGTATCCACCTTGATGGCATGTAAGCGTAATCATAAAAATATATATTTTTAAAATATAATTTATTAGTTATTTCTAAATGTACATTTAATGCGTTTTTGTAATATTTATTCTGACATATGCTGAAAACAGCTCAGTTTTCTAAATAATTTTTGACAAATTATGTAAAAATGTATGTTAAAAAAAATCATATTACACTAAATTAGATGATTATATTTTATTCCACTTTTTATGAATATAGTTATATTTTCATTTAAAAAAATATTAGTTACACCAATTGACACAGACCAATTACACCATATTGACATTTTTGTGATTATCCCCCAAATTTTCTGTCAAAATGAAATAAAGCCAGAATAAAATAAATATAAAAGTTTGTGTATATATATTGTTGCAAAACGAGATAAATCCGTTTTCAAAATTTTTTAAGTTATGAAGGTTTAAATCAAAACAAACCAACTGCTGTTGAATTGGCTATATGCCCAGCTGCACCACCTCCCGAACCTCAGCCGGCTCCTTACCTCCTGTCTGCCATTATTGGACAAACTGATTAATCCAGGTGTGCCTGACCTCAGTAGTCACAACAACAATAATCAGACACACCTGGATTAATAAGTTTGTCCAATAATGGCAGACAGGAAACAAGGAGCCGGCCGAAGCCCAGGATGCGGTGCGGCTGGGCACAAAGCCCATTGATATTAATTGGAATGCACAACCAAAAAACGAGATTTTTATTTATTTTATTTGATAATATATATATATATATATATAAATTTTATCAAATAAAATTTTAGACTTGGTCCTCAAAAAAAGAGAATGTATGCAAGTATTCTGCAAATTTATTTTGAAATGTTAACTCCTTTACATTTAATTGAACCATAGGAACACAAAATAATTAACGTCACGTCATTAACCCTGATGCTTTTAATCCCATAATTTTATTATTAGACTTCAGCCTGGATTTTCACAGACAAGAGTCACATTTTTATACTCCACAACGTTGCTATACTTAAAGCACACCTTACCATTTTTTTGTAAATTTCAACTTGCTGTTCAAAATGAGCAGCAAAATAAGGCATGGTTTCCTTCTCGCCTGCAATATCAAACAAAACTGTGAGAAACACAGCAACGCTGCAGGTAAATCACACTATTACAATGATAAAAAGTTAAACATGCACCAATAGCCCCAACAGCCTCGCAGACTATTAAGACATGAAAGCACACCAACTTCCCATTTCCAGAAAAAAACATTTCCATACAATGACTATACTGATGGTTCAAAAGGATAGCTTCTCCATAAAGAGAAGTGCTAGACTGAGCTGTGAGTAGTCTCATTTAATGAGAGATTCGATTACACAAATACGACTCGCCTTTCTCTATCCTCGGTCTAGGGTTGTAGCGATATCCAGCTTGGCTCCAGAATACAGGAACGGAGCCTCGTATCTGTACAAAGGACAGTGTGTGACTATGCACATGGATTAGCTGCTCTGTCTCCACATAATTGGCCACATGTCCATCTGTGTCCACTCCCCTCCTCTTGTACCGCATTCCTTTGGTGGAAATCACAAAAAAAATGTTATAAAGATATGAACACTTAATGAAATGTATTTGCTATGTCCTATATGTATGGTACCTGCACGGTGGCGGCTTCGTCTGGAGATGAGGGCCACGGTAAAGCGCGGATGAATGTCATCCACACAAGTGGGTTCGTCCGGAGGCGTATCTGGGCTGCTCTTCTCTTCATCAGGGGTCTCGTTGTAGTTCACAACAAGCTCCTCTACCTGCACAAAGCCTTGGATGATGGGAATCACCCATTGGTCCACCCCAGGAACCTGCAAAATGTGACATTTAATTTCATCACCATTCAAGTTTCCATTTTCAGACAATTCTAAATTTATATGAATTCATGATAAAAGGTTTGCACCGGCAAGTCGATGAGGTCTTTGACCATGTGTTTGTTCCAGAAGAATTTATCATCTACCTAAAAGACAAACAACACACATCACGGGACACATTATTATAAGTGGTATAATAAGATGACAATTTGCTTTATTCGTGGACTTTTAGCCTTTTTATTAGATGCAAACCAAACTTAAATGCTTACCTACAGCAAAGCAGAAACACTATAGTATTACCAACTTTTGTGGTAAAACAACTTAAAAACCTTTTTTGTACTGGTAAACCCACTACCTTTCTCTCTTCTCTCTTTACACACTAATAAGAGAAGTATGCAAGCACTCTATTGTTTAAACCATATACTGGTTGTGTTTTAACAGAACAGTTTATTCTTGAAGAAAGGAGAAATGAAGCTTGGCTATGAATATATATTTGCATCCTGTAGAAAACTAAAATAAAAACCACTTATTAAAACCAGCCAGTTCCCTGCAACAGTATGTGATAACCACACATTATTCATTACATTTTAGTCACGTGTTGTCATTTAAATGAAATGTAAAGTTGATACAGAAATGCTAAAACATTGTAAGCTCTGAAGATCTTCTACCTTTTTCCAAAGGGGTTGATCTGACTTGCCTAACGCTCCCTGTCGCTGAACTGTATTGGTAAGGTCATAGGTCAGACTATAGTAGAACGAATCGGAGTCCATGAATATCTTGTAGAGCTCATCAAGCAGCCGCTTCTCCAGACGTTCTTTCTCTTTGTTCTCTTTGACCTGTGAGGCAAGTTAACATTAGATCAGACTAAACCAACAGATTAAAGTAAAATATGTGCAAACTTCATTTTTATGGTAAAATGAGGTTTCATTCTTTATAACTATGAATGTGCATAAACTGAACAGCGGATTTTATATGAATCATGATTATATATAATTAATCCTAATAACACTAAAAAAAGATTATGGGTTAAAAAAACTGCATTTTGTGCAATAAAATTGAATGCTGTCATTCTGCTTAAAGGTTTATTCCATTTTCTTAAAAAATATCCAGATAATTTACTCACCACGATGTCATCCAAAATGTTGATGTCCTTTTTTTTTGAAGAAATTATGTTTTTTGAGGAAAACATTCCAGAATTCCTCCCATTCCAATGGACTTCAATGGACACCAACACGTAACAGTCCAAAATTGCGGTTTCAACGGAGTTTCAAAGGACTCTAAACGATCCCAAACGAGGCACAAGGGTCCCACCCAGCGAAACGACCGTCATTTTTGACAAGAAAAACAAAAATATGCACTTTTAAACCACATATTTTCGTCTATCTCCGGTCGTGATGCGCCAGCGCAACCCCACGCAATACGTCATCATGTCAAGAGGTCACGAAGGATGTATGCGAAACTACACCCCAGTTTTTACAGTGTGGAGAAAGAGGACCGTTCCGACATTGTTGTATGTGGAATGATACTAATTAATGCATTTGTGTCCGTTTATTGGTTAAAATGGTCCGCAAATGTGCGTTTTTATATACGTAACACGTGACCTTTCCACGGCATTATGCAATTACGTGGGGTCGCGCTGGCGCACCACAGGACCAGAGATAGACGAGAAGTTGTGGTTTAAACAACACAGTCCCAAGGCAAGTCGTGCCACAGCAACGAAAATTTTGATCAATCCATTCGTGCCTGATGACACGAATTCCCGCTGCCCCTCGTGTCTCCGGAGACGGATGTCTTTTTCGTCCTTCCGAGCACGAATTTCTATCAATAGCTGTTCGTGTCTGTGGCACGACTTTCTTTATCGTGTCATTTTATATTTTGTCTTCTCATCGTTCCTTTCTATTTTTAAATCATTGTCGCTTGGGGTTAGGGTTAGATTCCGGGTTTGCGTTAGGATGTTATTTTATGCATTTGTTTCTACATGTTTTTCGTCCGCTTTTAAAACTATTCTCGCCTGGAGTTGGGGTTTGAGTGGGGGTTTGTGTTCGGAAGTCGCAGAAAGTGATTCTAACCCAAACCCCAAGCGACAATGGTCAAAAAATAGAAAAGAACGATGAGAAAACAAAATATAAAATGACACAATAAAGAAAGTCGTGCCACAGACACGAACAGCCACTAATAGAAACTCGTGCTGGGAAGGACGAAAAAGACATTCGTCTCAAGAGACACGAAAAACAGCGGAAACTCGTGTCATCAAACACGAATAAACCAATCAAAATTTTCGTCACTACAACACGACTTGCCTTGAGACTGAGTTGGGTTTAAAAGTGCATATTTTTTATTTTTCTTGTCAAAAATGACAATACTTTCGCCAGACAAGACCCTTATGCCTCGTTTGGGATCGTTTGGAGTCCTTTGAAACTGCAATTTTAAACTGTTACGTGTTGGGGTCCATTAAAGTCCATTGGGGTGAGAGGGGTCCTGGAGTGTTTTCCTCAAAAAACATGGTTTCTTCTCGACTGAACAAAGAGGGACAAAAACATTTTGGATGACATGGTGGTGAGTAAATTATCTGGATTGACTAATCCTTTAACATCCATGTTTTTCACTGAGGAAAGAAAGACTTGTATAATATGGTTTGGAACAACATGAGCATGAATAAATGGACAATTGAATTGAATTTTAATTTCACGTTAATTTAAATCAACTTGTATTTTAAACCCCATCTATAAACCTTTTTCTTCATGGGAACAGCAACATTAGATTTGATCTGATTCAGTGTCTTCAGCAGGAACTTTGACTCATCCGGTGATTGGGTGATTTTCTCTGGCTTGTTGATTCCAAAATGGTGCTTTTTACAAAGCTAAAAGAGAATGACAGAAACAGTGTCGTATTGAAATATTATAGTAAACAATAAAATGCTGTTGCTGAGAGTATCTGATACGATCAAAATTACTAGCCAGGTTGAAAAATGTGTGACCCTGTCTGTAAAACCCAGCCCAAAGTCTCAACCTAATTATTTTACCTTACTCAAGTCAATATGACAGATATTAAGATTAGATTTTCACAGAATGTTCCTCATATTATGTAGGATGATTTTATGTAGAAAATAGTAAATCACAAAAATGACTTTAGCTGAGATTTTACAGGTAGGGTCATGTAGCCGATACAATTTCATCCATAATATACATGAACCTCTATACTTCCTTGCCATCAGACCAAAGCTGTTCTAGTAATTGCCTATTTAAATCAAAAGGGTGCCAAGAAATGTTTGTGTCAGTACAAAATCATGTGCCCATAAACAAATATAACAACTACAATCAAACAACCCAAGACAAATATTCAAGAGTTCAGTACCTCTTAAACACCACTGACTGTTTCACTTACATGCTTTAACTTTTCCTTTCAATCCAAGAGGCTCCCTTGAGAGACTGATTCCTTAGAAACATCATGCTTCCTCTGGAACTGCTTAGAAACACACAGCACTACTCTTCCGCTAATTGTGTGTCAACCATGCACTACACAAGAGGGCTAAAATATTTCTAGTGTATTGTCACGGGCCTACAGTAAGTCTCAACTGGGCACACTAACAAGTGGGAATTTGGGAAAACAGTCCAGTATAATCTATCATCATCCATTCGACAATCTCTACCAACATAAACACTGATAAGAAATAACAATTCAAACGTTAGAGAAAGACATCTAGTGCATGAAATGTTATGAATGAACTACAAATGTAGCAATGTTTTACAATCATCTCTTGTTTTATTCTATATTCACAGAAATGGGGTACAAAATTACATTTCATGAAACAGATCACCCTACACATAGTTACTAACCTGTTTGTCTTTCTGTATATATATTCACTATTAAAGGAAAACACCACAGTTTTTCAATATTTTACTATTTACTACACAAATTAATACATACCTTTTTTTTAATGTGTGCACTTATTCTTTGTACAGTGTGACGTGAATGTGTTAGCATTTAGCCTAGCCCCATTCATTCCTTAGGATCCAAACAGGAGTGAATCTAGAAGCCACCAAACACTTCCATGTTTTTCCTATTTAAAGACTGTTACATGAGTAGTTACATCAGTAAGTATGGTGGCACAAAATAAAACGTGGTGATTTTTAAGTGGATAAAAATGAGAACTATATTGTATGTTGGAAGAGTACTTTGCAGCACTTCGATCTCAATGCGCAGTAACATCATCACTCCTGACTACTCACCCTCTCGCGCAAACTTCCGCCATATAACATAGTTCTAATTTTTTATGCGCTTAAAAGAACGCCACGTTTTATTTTGTGCCACCATACTTACTTGCGTAACTACTCATGTAACAGTCTTTAAAAAAGGAAAACATGGAAGTGTTTGGTGGCTTTTAAATCCCTGTCTGGATCCCAAGGAATGAATGTGGCTAGCTAGGCCAAATGCCAACACATTCACGACACTGTACAAAGATTAAGGGTATTGAAAAAAGATAGGTATGTATTAATTCGTCTAAGTTGAGGTAAGAACATTGTAAAATATTCAAAAACTGGTGTTTTCCTTAACATATGCATATTTAGTTTTAAAAGATGGACAAACCCAGTTCCTCGGTCTAAAGCGACACCATGTAATTTTTCAACCTTCATAATAAATTTTCAATAGACTTTAAATAGGTTGAATGACATGTCTACCATAGCCTGACGGGGTCTGTATCGCTTTTACTCGTACTTTAAAACTTTCGGGTAGTAACCAGAGCACAAAAAAACCTACAAAATTCGACTGCTTTACGGCATACGTAATTTCCTCCACTCAGTTTTTTTTTACGTGAATTTTGCTGGAGGCTACTTAAGGAGTGTAGAGAGCAACTCCTATTATTTTACTCTGTGGCATCCGTGTTAGTGTTACGGACCTATAACACGGGCGACCTGGGTTCGATTCCCCTTTAAGGCAATTTTTTGTATAAACTCACGATCTTGATTCATACATAAATGCGATCTTCTTTATAAATGACGGCGATTATCTTGCATATAGTTCCCTGTATTCAGATGCTGCATTCACGTGTTCACGTATTTACCTTTCTTTTACTGTCTATGGTATTTACATTACAATCCAGGATGCCATAGCAGTCAAACTTGCTAAAACTCACACAGTGTAAAACCAAACCCTATTCATTCACCAATCAGATCCCAGCGCTTCTCTCTTCTGATTTGCTGCGTTCCGCTGTAACTCGCGTGACGTATTACAAAGCGGCAGACCTAAACACATCGGTTTACTTGGATTTGGAGCGACAACTTTCACACAAAAGAGAGGAAATACGAGCGCCATTGCGGAAAATCCTGGTGGCGAGGTAGAGAGAGACGATGTAACAATATTTGTTTCAAAAAAGGCAAGAAAATACTTCTGGTCGTTTCTCAATTGGAAGGCTGCAGCCTCCGGAGGTCAAATATGCAGGCTGCATACGTCATCAAGCCTGGTTTATTAAGGTAAACTGAGCATTACATTCGCAAGTCATAAGCATACTGCAACAATTTACCATTAACTAAGTATAATAGTCAACTTTATAATTGTTAATATTCTGAAATAATTTTCAACTTGATGACGTATGCAGCTTAGAAATACGTCATCCGGAGGCTGCCACCTTCAGATTGAGAAATGGCTTCTGCCACGAGTTCCTCGTTGATCATTGTTGATCATTTAGCGTTTTAAAGATTTAGTTTTTAGTTTAGTTTTAAGGTTGGCCAGTTCTTTTTCTTTGCGACAGTGCTGCGGCGCTTGTGGCCTCTAGGGGCGCTAGGCGTGAAAAATACATGTCTAGCACCCCCTAGTGGCCAAAAAGTTCCGCGGTGTGGCTTTAAATGAACCAATGCTGGGTTGTGTTCACACAAAAAGCTGGGTTGTTTCAACCCATGAATGGGTCAAATGTGGATATTTTCCAGGTTAATTTTTTACTTGACAATAGTTGTTTTGTCCATTTTTACACAACCATGGGTTAACACAACCTAGCATTTTTAGCGTAAAGCAAGAGCAATTTTTAAAGGTGCCAACGAATGCATTGAAATAATATGTTAAATTGTTTTTTAATATTTAAATAGAAGGTATAAAGTGCAAAAATTATCCAGAAAAATGTTTACATGTCCATTTACAACCCTATGATTTGTCCTTTGAATGAAATTGTCTATTTTTGCACTGTTTGGGAGGGTCATGAATAATAATGTTGAGCTCTGCTCTGATTGGCTCTGCTCTGATGCTTATGCCAGTAGCTCACATTAGTAAACATGTTGGGCCATACATCTCGACTGTTACATCACAGTCTGTGTTATGTTGAGATTGGCCTGTTTTCCAGCGCTCTTTTGCATGCATGAGGTTTACAGAAGAATGAAGAAACAACCGCGTTTAAGGCTCACGATATGTCACCATGTACAGATCTCTTATTATTCATCTATGCCAAGGTAATTACAGTTCTTTATTCTATGGCACCTTTAAGAATTTTGACAGTCATCGTTTAAATTTATGATAGCATCTCTTTTTTTTATTTCTGAGCTATCCCTTAAATAAATTGAAACGTAGTAAAATCAAATCCAGTTTGGAAAAAGTTGGTACAATGAGACCTTTCAAAAGTTTTTTTTTATAATGTATTACCTACCTCTAATTCCAGATCCTGAGGTTCGTCCTCTGAGAGTGGAACGACTACTATCTTGGTGATCTTGTACACTTTGTGGTCTCCTGGCAACAGGCCCACCAGCGCTTTCTGGCGAATCAGAATCAGCCCCAGAGGAAGATCTGCCCAAAGTGGGGAGAGAAAAAGTGTCAAATACATCTCATTTTTTCCTGCTCTAGCCAGCATGACTCAGTCCTATGGCAAATATTCTAATAACAATGACTTCAGTTTGACTTGAAGCATTATGCACTTTCACTGACAGCTTAAATTAGATCAACAGATAAAAGTGCTCCTTGCAGAAGGCAACTCTGCAATGTTTGGGTGGAACATTTTAATAAGAACAGCCTAAGCTCATGTACAAATAAATAATATAGAAATTTCATGTTTATGAATTTTACAACACAGTCATAATATACCTCATTTATTTGTGTAGTCTTCAACTGCATACAACCACAGTGTAAAAAGCAAAATAATTATTTTAGACATTAAAGAAAAAGCATCTAGCATAATGCATACATCAAAAGATGCTTGTTACACGTTGCGTTTCTGACATTAAAAAAGGAAGAGAGACCAACAGCATAATACACCAATGTCACCAAGTATATCTGTTAACAAACCACAGAGGCTCACTTCTCAAAACAGCTTCAGAACAATGAAATGAAAGCATTATGTATCCCAAGATGTATCCCAAAATTTGTTAAAAAGGGAATTCCAAAAATAATTTATATTTTAAATGGTTTTCTAAACCCACCACCATATGCCATTGTTGGTCAACAAACAGACAGGCCCTACCCCAAAGCTACTGCATCCGCCTGGTCAGTATACACAAACACAGAGCCACAATGATTAAACTCTGCAGGAAGTCGATCTATTAATAGTTTACACACAGTTGTCTCTGCAATTTAAATTGCAAGAAGAAAACATATTTTAAGATTGCACACACCAACTTAATCTGCTAAGGCTATATCAGTTAGTTCCGGACACCAGTTGTTCTTCTTCCAAATGCCGGGCTATCTGATTTCAGTATTTTTAGCCTAACAGTACGTTAGCCATATTTCCATGCAATGTAATCTTTGAAATGTTATCACATCCAAATGTTTTTTTTTCTGTTGATAACTGGAGATGAGCAACAAATCACTACAAGTAAATTAGCAAATATGAAATAACACTAAACCAAATTAGGTTGAAATTTGTGGTGCCTTTCATTATGAGCTTCTTGTATGGTACCGTACTTGCAGCAAAAATGACCGGAAAGTGGAAACAATCTTCTATTTAATCAAATTTCAGTGAATATGCATATGCTCAGATCTCACCTTTAAAGGGGACATTTCACAGGACTTTTTAAAAATGTAAATAAATCTTTGGTGTCTCAAGACTACATGTGTGAAGTTCTAGCTCAATAATAGCATATAGATAATTTATTATTGCATATTAAAATTGCCACTTTGTAGGTGTGAGCAAAAATGTGCCATTTTGGGGTGTCCTTTAAAATGTAAATGAGCTGATCTCTGCACTAAATGGCAGTGGTGTGGTTGGATAATGCAGATTAAGGGGCGTTATTATCCTCTTCTGACATCACAAGGGGAGTCAAATTTCAATGACCTATTTTTTCACATGCTTGCAGAGAATGGTTTATCAAAATAAGTTACTGGGTTGACCTTCTTTTTTTTTTTACATTTTCTAGGTTAATCGAAGCAATGGGGACCCGATTATAGCACTTAAATATGGGAAAAGTCTGATTTTCATGATATGTCCCCTTTAATAAATACAAAAGGCAGAATTTAATACAATCAATTAACTTTATTCTCATACTTTATTAACTCAATCGGGGTATAATTTTCTGCATATGACTTTCAGACTTACCGGCATGAAGCTGTATTTTTCCAATAACTCCCTCCACAAGGCCCAAACAGACAGGGTTCCAGGCAAGCAGCAGATCGGTTGCTACAATATAATAAAAATAAAAAAATAAAAGCATTGTCTAAACATCTTTCAATTCCTAATAGAAAGTCACTGAACTTCCCATCAGTAGGTAACATTCAAACATAGTCCAGATTTGATTTCAGTTATATACATCTTGCACAAGTCTGCACATTACTGCACTTTAACCCAACAGCTTCAGTAGCCTGTACCTTCAAGTAATTTACTGTATTGTGTTTTAGATAACGAAAAATCTGCAGAGCGAGAAGTAAACCAGTAAGTACAGTGGTGTAACCTCACCCTGACGTGCTGGAGTATTAAACATATTGTTAGTGATTCTTTTAAAGCAACTGGGACTGCATCTATGCATCATGCATACAGTGGAAACCCTTTTCCAGTTAAATAATGAAACAGCACTGCAACCTAAACCCGATCAGCATGGCTGCACACACACGTGTTAAAGAACAGCAAGAACTCATTCAAAAGGCTGTGCACATACTCAAAAAAAATTATTACTATAGCTGTCCATCTAGTTTTAAAGGTCCAGACTCACAGTATTAGTTAGTAGACACATTCAAAGGTGTGGTAAAGCTGTATGTGTGTTTTGTGAGAAAGTCATCTAAGCCATGTGACTATTAATGCCTGTCATGGTAAATCATAAAAACCTTTGGTGAAAAGGTCTCTGTAAAAATATCAAAGTGATACATTTTGCATTTTGTCAACAGCATAAGACAAAAAAAATTATTCATGGGAGATTTTTCAACTTTGCCTAAGGTTGCAGAGGAGTCTGTAGCAAGTACTGGTTTTAATGTCTGGTCCGAAAACAAGAGATAATCTATCTCTGCTGTTTCTGGACCAAATATACTTTTTCAAGTACCACAGTCATATGACTTACCCTGACTTTTAACTATTTTACTGTGTAACCGTTTTCTTGTGAGATCTTTATGGGGATTAAAATAGAACGGCGCCGGAATATTTAGAAATAGGTTAACTTAGTAATAAGATGACTTGATGTGATGAATAATTAAATAATTAAATCATTCTCTATTTTAATTTCTTAAAATCATGAAGATTCGTTTAAGCATCGGTCATGTTGTTGTTTTATTGTTATTATTGTTACAATAATAATAATAATAATAATAATAATAGGATTTATTATTATTATTATTATTATTATTGGTGTTATAATAATTATAATGATCATCATTATTGTTATTATTATTAGTAGTGGCATAAGCTCTGTAGATCAACTGTCTGGCCAGTTAAGAGACGTCACACAAACCGAAATGGGTTTCCTTGCTAAATGAACGAAAAACTGATTCACAGTTGACATCTAAACGTCCTTGTCCAAAAAATATATTCATTCTCCGCCTGCACATTACAATGCCTTGTGTAAATAAAAATATTTGTCACGACATCCTGCCAAAACATCCTGAGGTTTTTAACTTACACCCGTGTCATCCACGCACTGCTGCTCTGAAAGTAGGTTAATGAAAACAACAAAGGGGTGTTTGTAAACTTGGCATATATTAAAAAAACACCCAGACATTTTAATGTCTTTAAAATATTAAACTTCCTAATTATTTTCAGAGATCTCTCTCATCCTGAAGGAACACAAATCACTTCTGTCTGTTTTGAAGCTCTGTCGTGCTCAGAAACTATGCGCCAAGAATGGCAACAATGTATCCAGTGAACATGAAACATTGTAACACACATCATGTACAGTGTAACGATGTGACAGGGCTGAAATATGAAGCATTACCCGGTTTCACGCTCAGAGATCCATCTTTCCTGCTGCACCACAGCGCGTAATCTCCGCTCTGGAGAATATAATGATCTTTAGCTTGAAAAAGCTCCATGTTCACTAAAATCCCAAAACAGGCGCATCCACACACCAAACGCCTGGATTTGTTCCCGATAACGTCAACGAGGAAACGATGAAGCAGCTCGCAGTCCCAATAACGCCGCCAGACTGCTGCTTACAACCAGCTAACCAGCTAGCGCTGTACCTGTGTAAACGTTATAATAACATGACAAAAGTCCACATTTTGTCAGTTACTGACCGACCATCGAAAACGAGTCCTTGGCGTATTTAATAGCCAAAAATTGAACAAGGCTGGTAATGTTGATGTGTTTAAGAAATGTGCCGGGTCTTTCTGATATTTTCCACTAAGGGGAGCAGCACCGACTGAAACCATTTCCTCTAGTTATACACAGACACGTGACCTCCTCCGTCACACCGACCATTATATTTCATGTTTGTTTATAGATGCCCCACCTGCACTTGTTTTTGATGTATTGTTTAGCATAGGTTTGTGCTGGGCCTTACATCATTGATGGGCTATCATAGTATTATATTGCTGATGCTACGTCTGAATTGTTGTAAGAGTTTGTATATTAAATTCGATAATGTGATTCTGTGGGTCAAATATTTTATTAAAATCTAAATATTTAATGATCCTCAGGTGTTTGCACAATTATGTAGTCTTACTCTTTAGATTTTAGGTTAGGTTTTCTAAAATGTCTTTGCCTGTTAATCATTTCTTGAAATCCAGATGGTTCTTCTCAGAAGAATGCTTGGCATGTTGAGACCTGGTCGAGTCTGTCGTAGCTTCATAGATGGACATACTGGTAACTGGGAATTTTGCATTTGTTTGTTAAGTTTTATTATATAATTTATTTCTGTACATAAATCACAATAGATTTCTTGATTAATTTACACTGACAAAGTTCAGTCTTAGTGTGCATATCATAATGCTATATCCTGTAACATGTTTCTTGCAGGGGCCCTTCTGGGTGCCTCCACAAACTTCCAATTTTTTTACTGAAATTCAATTGGTTAAATAACATCTTATTTTTAATTACTTAAAATAAGGCAAAACAAGCATTAAAATCAAACGGCTCAAATCAAGATATTACTTAAGTGTTTGTTTTTATAACAAATATAGATGCCAAGCTCCAGAATATCTTACAGGCTATATCATTGAGATCCACTATAACATTGTAACTACTGTATAATGACATGACAGTTTCAGTTAGGGCTGTGCAAAAATATCGATACAGCGTGATAGTTAGCTGTATCGATAGTGTATCGATATTTCGATCTCTACTATCGATATTTTTAAAACCATCAAATCCCTATGTGTGCGTAAAACGACCTCCTCTGCCGCTGCTGTAGATGTGACTGTCCAGTTGTCTGCCATATACGGCCATTCGGCCAATGTCTCAGAAGTTAGAGGGAGTGAGAAAATGGCAGAAAATGTAAAAACACCTGCAGCTTTCAAAGAGCTGCAGGTGTTCAGCTCTATTTTTTTTACATTTTTGATTAAAAAAAAGAAAAAGTATTGCAATGTTTCGCAACCTGCAACGCATTGTATTGTATCGTGATACGTATCGTACACTGTAAAAAAATTCAGTAGAAATTACAATGCCATTGCAGCTGGGTTGCCGGTAATTTACTGTTGATTAACATTTATGTTATTTACTGGCAAGAGTTTGTTCAAAGTTAAATAAATTTTAAATATTAACAAGTCTTTATCTTTACAGAATAAAACTATACAATAACAGCGTCATGCAAAGCATTCTGGGAACCAGAAATCATCATCAACCTTTTTCTGTTTTTTGCTTCAGATTCATGGCCCATGTATCGGGAGGCCCTTGCCAATACCCAGCCCTAGTTTCAGTGTACACAAAAATGTTCCAACATAAGCAGATGATGTCACCGGATGCTCCTTATGTGAGTCATCTCATGACTTAACAGCCTCTAGACACAGTTCATATCTTTCTTTCAAACCATGGTTGTAAATAAAAATCATGCAACTTAATGTCTGCAAAGAGATTTATTTTAGTTTGTTTGCAGTAATGGTTATGTGACCATATGCCTACATTTAAACAAACTGCAAATAACCAAGCTGTGAACACTGAACATTGCATACTATTTCACAAAACATTCTCCGCAACTGGTTTTGCTGTATTATCACTTCATCAAAACCGGTAACAGGTTGTCGCAAAAAGCCTCACAACAGTCATGTGAGACACACAGCACTCTGTCTTGAATAGTTTAAACTGAATTGTGCAAAGTAACTTTTTTTTTAGTACACAAATTGTTAGCCCCTCTGGAGCAAGTACGAGTTAAGTTGCCTTGGTCAAGGGCACAACAGAAATAGAACAGTAGTGTTATTTCGGTACCTGTCTAACACTTGAACTCCCTCCACACACTTTTATACTTAAGATAAGTGTTATTTATTTTCTTTAAAATACTTTATTTTTATAGAGAACTTTCTTAATATGTGGATTTTGGCACAGAAAAATAGAATAAAAATATATTATTATTTGTATCATTATCATTCATCAATACTGACAGACCATCAAAGGCAATCTAAACAAGGCATTCATTTTATATTAAACATAATGGCCTTCTGTTAGTCTAAAAACAAAATGAGACCTCTTACACTTGACCTTAACTCACACATTAAAAATAATTGTATTAATAATTTTATCTTGTGTAGCTCACTACTACAGAAACAACATATGATCTTAGGGAATATTCAAAAGTCTTTTATCATTCATTCTGCATGGTACAAAATATTTTTGAAGATTAAAATATTTTAGTATGTTTCAAGGCCTCAAATATGTTTTCTAATAAAATGTGTTACCACTGTGTCTGTGCTACAAGACACTGGCATGGCGAATGCAATAACAGCAGCATCACAGAACAGCAAACATGATTGCACTCAGTAAACAAATCACATGTTAGATAATTGGCAACAGAAAACTTCAATTGTTTGCGCATGCAACTAATAATAATAATAATAATAATTGCCCAAGGAAAAACAACAAATGGGATTTAATTAGTGTCCTTCTCAGATTTGTGCAATTATGATATCTCCTTAACATTCTCTGTGTTTGCCTGGCCGATCATACTTGGCTCTCCTTTATAGGTTGAGTTATTAGCCTCAGGCCAGATGTCACCAGCCGATCCTTCTGACTGATCACCAAACATCTCCAGTTCGTCAAGAATGGTCTGTACTCTGCGGACGCCGTCCCTCCGAGCCTGGCGCACATCTATGCGACCTTCCGGGTCTACAGAGTCCAGAGCCAGCAGTTCTTTGGTCAACATCTCCTCCAACAACAAGTAACGCTTATCATTCTTCTTCCCATCAAAATATTTAACCTCATGTGCTAGTTTCTCCACACGTTCCAATATCTGCTGCACTTTGATCAGGCCTGGGTGATTCAAATCTTGTTCAAGAGTCTCCTCGGGCTGTGTTGGTGGAGGCTGAACCTCTTGAGGTGTCGGAGGGGCAGATGTTTCTTGGGGTTCTGGTGTTGAGGGAATTTGTATGGTAATGTTTGATGTCTCTGATACCTGTGGTCGTTGCTGTACTGGTTGTTGTGCTCTCGGTTGAGGTATTTGTGTAGGTTGTTGTTGTTGTTCTGGTACCGGGTGATGTGTGGGCTGCAATACTTCGCTCTCTCTATGAATAGGGAAGTCAAATGAATGTCCTCTGACAGTTTCTTCAACTTCAGCTTTAGGTGGTACCGCTGCGTGCCCAATGTGTTGCTGTATCTGGCAATGTTAACATAGATACAAATATGAGTCAACATCACTCCTAAAAACGGACTTATGTATTTGTTGATTAAGACGCTGTGAACAGACTTACATGGGGTCTCTCTTCCATGATCTGAGACCTGACCGGTGACTGAGCCCTTATGGGGACGGGGCTAGGACTGGCTGTGCGGTTCTGCTGTATATGAATTGGCACTTGCTCACGGTAGATTGGGACTTTTTCTCGCGTGGGATAAGAACTTTGGTTAGTCTGGGATTGTGAGACACCTTCATGGATCACCGGAATGGCAATGTAGCCTGATCGCAGGCCTGAATTGCTGGTTCGGGGCTGTTGATGAAGGCCACTGATTTGTTGGTGTGTCACTTGTGGTTGATGAACCTGATGCAAAAAATACAACACACTTTATATCAGAAATAGCCACAATACTCTGGCTTTAAACACACCAATATAAGAATCAACAATTATACTTCAGTGACATAGACAGTAAACACAGAAAACCGAAAGCAATGAATGCATTGTCTAACAGAGGCCATGTTATATCTAAAAGAAATGTGTAGAAATTATACCTCAGGTCCATGTGAGGCAGGTGAGCAAGACAAACATGTCTCTGATGGGGCCTGCACTGGAGATCTAGGCCGACAGTGTGATGCTGGAGTTGGGGAAGGAGTACGACCATCTGCTCTTACGTTTTGCTGCACTACAGGATTGATGTAGGAGTAACTTGGATACTGCTGCAACCTGGGTTCAATGTTTTCATGAGAGACTGGGATGGAGATGTAGCCCTGGCGTAGTGTTGGCTGCCTCATCTTTTGACTAAAGGTTTTGTGCATGTCCTGAGGAGACTCTGAGGTCATACAAGGGCCATTTGAGAAAATCTGAAACAAAAACAGTTCATATTTGACTTGGACTGCATTAAAATCACTTCAAATATATAGTTGAGTTGTATCCTTGTTGAATTCTAACACCAAAATTATCCAAACCTCCAAAATGTGTAGAGGTCTTACATTATATGTGTATGTACCCTGTTCAACACTGGCTACTTGTTGATGTATTGAGTTCAAAGGTCCTGTCCTGCTGAGGTATTTAGTAGCTATGTGCCAGTAGAAAACAAATTAGGAAAGTATGTAGTTGACTGAGTACGCGCCAATTCCCAATCACGTCATTATAAAAATCATGAGAAAATACTCTGCACCAAAGAGTGATGTGATTTACTGTACTCTACACTTGTTAAATATTTCATATTAGCTTCACATCACTGTCAAGTTGTAGACTTTTACAACCAGTCATATTCAGTCACATACATATTACCAATTGCAAATCTATCTGCAAATAATGTTAGTGCCAAAGAAATATTTTTACATATTTACAACAACTTCAACCCTAATGAAAGTCCAGATTTAAGATGTAAGGTAGCACTCTTCTCATCTGTTTGACGTGTAAAGGTCAGTTTGCCCTCTCAACAACAAGGCATTAAACATGGACCACAAGTGGGTAAAAACTGTGCATAGCAACTGGTAAGCGATTGTATTGGCTTACAGGGTAAACCCTTCAGTATATATGCTATCAATTGTAATGCTGTGACTCACTCTAGGTGTGTGTCACAGGCACGCTAGCATTTTTCAATGGGTTCTTTGCTGTTGACACAGTGGCTTAAAATATTCTTTGTGAGGGGGAGGACCTGCCTTGCTCATCAATGTAAATCGAGGTACACAGTAAACATCCAACTAGTTAAATTTCTTGACATTAAACTATAAAACATCATTTAGCCAGCTTATGATGACACTGTATGCATTTGGACAATTTTATCCAAAGCGACATAAAGCATTCAAGCTATACATTTTATCACTGGGACAAACCAATGACTTTTGCACTGCCAATTCAAATTTCTACCAAGTGCGGTATTGAAACACATAAAATACATAGGTGCATGTGTGTTAAAGTGTATTTTAACACATGAAATTTGAAATGTCTAACAGAAAAATTATTAGTGTCTATGCGACCCTACGCCCTTTGCCATTTTTGACATGGACGCGAAGAGTTGTGCCTAGTTTATCTCGCGGCAGCTGTGTCCTTCCAGCAAATTCTTGGTGACACTAACTTCAGACAAGTGTTGATCTATCTAATGAAAGATGCCAACTGGCACACCCTTGTGTCCCCCCCACATTTGTACAACTAGAACTTCATGTGTTGACACATTTTGTGCAATCAAACTTGGTAACATTTTATCTTCCTGTGTGCCCAGTTTCAACTTTCAAACCCATTTATTTGGAATGACAGAATCCATGAGTGGGTGGATCTCACTCAGATCCCATGTAAGGGAAACTTTCAGGGTCGTGTTAGTGCTGTGCAGGTCCATCGATGTTGAGAACAAGCGCAGTCTGCGTAGTTCTCAAGGCTTTAAATAAACATTGTGGAGTCACAGTGGCATCACATATGACTGCAGTGCGTCACACACTAATCACTCCGGCTGAGATCATGACACAAATATATTCCGTCAGCCTTTTACAATGAATGCAAATCGGTATTTCAACGGAGGTGACAACGATTTGCGCATGAACTAAAGCGAATATCATGTGCATGGTTGCTCTTCCTTAGACAGTCCGTGTCTGCTGAAGTACGTGGTTTTTTTGTCTTGAGTGCCCACGCACGCAACAAATTGTCTTAAAATCTCTGTAAAATGTCAGAATCCGCAGAAGGCAATCTATTAAGCGAGCCACATAAAGACCTCGTTATAAAATCGTCTGTGCGCAATCTATAACGACAAGAATTGACAACGCAACTTCCAGAAGCAAAATCAACATCTTTCTTACCTTTTTCGTGTCATGCCTTGGATCGTTCCACGTCGTTGTGCGATTGTTGTGATCCACAAAAAACGGCCACCCTGTCTGCGGGTCGATTTTGATCTCCCACCCGGGTGGTAGAGGATCGTTCGTTGTCATCGTTTCGACAGGAGACGGTGTTTTCATACTCTGATATTGATTCGGTCCTGAATATTGTGCCATTACAGCGCCTACAGACGCTTTAATGGGTCCGTTTGATGACGTATACGTTCTGTGGGGATGGGTTTCTCGAAGCAGCAAGGTCCGTCTGAAGACTACCGAGAAACTTCTAGTTGGGGGTTAACTGTTATGCCCACGTGTGTGACCAAAAATTACCCCTTGACCGGACAGAGATCCGCCCCCTTCTGATTTATTGAACCGAAGCCACTTGTTGCACTTACAGACAGTGACACATTTCAAAGCTTAAAAAAATTACAGATTCAAACAGTCAAAGTCATTTAATAACTTATGACTATATAATCCAAATATTGGAAAAATGCTCTTAATTATTACAATTAAAGACTGTATAAACTTGATTATTAATATGTGTGTGTGTGTGTGTGTGTGTGTGTGTGTGTGTGTGTGTGTGTGTGTGTGTGTGTGTGTGTGTGTGTGTGTGTGTGTGTGTGTGTGTGTGTGTGTGTGTGTGTGTGTGTGTGTGTGTGTGTGTGTGTGTGTGTGTGATGCTTAGAGAAAACTCAAACCTCAAAGAGGTTAAAACTTTGTTGTATTTGTTAATATTAAAAACAGACAATTTATGACAAAAAACAGTTCTAAAACTTCACATTTTAATGAAACAAAACATTAGATTATACAAAGTAGTGCTGCCTTATTGTTTTTTAGGTTTAATTTCACAGAATTCATGATAAATTAATGTATTTTATAAAAATTTCATAAAACTGGGGCCCCCCTGGCACCATCTCGCGGCCCCCCTGGGGGCCCTGACCCCAGTTTGAGAACCACTGATTTAATGCATTGAACTAAGCATTTAGCATATTCATTTTTGTTAATGTAAACTAATGCAGAAACATTTCATTGTGCCTTAACTAATTTTAACAGTAAACATTTTGCTTTTAAAAAGCATTAGTAAATGCTAAAACTGGCATGAACATCATTGTTAATTAATGTTAGCTAATGCATTATGTTAACCAATACATTCATATTGTAAAGTGTTATCGGAAAGGGATCTTCCCAAATAAAATGTGGGTAATTTTTGCCCTTAAAACCTATAACACAACTTTGCCACTAAAACAGCCCATATGAAAAACTAATATGCTTAGTAAACTGTAGTAGCTGTTGTATATAGTAATTACTACACTTTGTGAAATTGTATATTCTGTAGAATTAATAAATTGATAAACTTTAATAAATAGTGTAGTATACCTCTATGAGGTATTGATTACAATTTTTACTAATAAATAACATTGTTAAGATATGTTACTTTAGCAAAAGCTGTTACTTTGTGGTAAACATAACATGTTTAATCATATCCAAAAACTAGTTTTAAATAAAAGATATTTAGTAATATTATTCTGATTGTCTGTTTACCAGCAAGGTGAGTTTGTCAAGAAAGCTCTCTTCTCACATGTCAGGTTCACTCAAAAGCACGCTCATTTGATCCCTCTCTCCCCCCAAAGCGTCGTGATTTCGCGCATGCGCAGTGACTGCCTTCCTGACTAGCCGGGTTCCGCCATTTTCTATTCAAGATTGAAAGTAACACCAGTCCTGTATTGTTCTTCCCCAAAATAAAACCAACCTGAGATACCGAAAACAAGTTTTGTTAACACCCCCTGGCATCCGAGAATGGAAGACGAGAGCCATCCAAAAACCCTCTACGTAGCTGAAAACACATACCCTGTCAGTGCTCACTACATAACCGCTTAATTTTAGCACCACTTACACACTTTTAGCTAAAAGCTAGCTTCAAAACGACGTCAGACCTAACGTATTGGTGTTACGTGTATTTATTAAACACCGCGTATATTTGTCCGGATTCGACGAGTAATTATGCCTCCACTGTGATCAAGTATAAAAGTTATTAATCTTTTTGTCCGGCGAACGTGCAAAAAACTGTTGGCATTAGCATTGCTAGGCTAAGCTAAGCCAAGTCAGTTTCTACGTATAAGGCATGAAAACACTTAAATGTAACGTAAACGTAAAGATCGTAACACAATTTGATTTGTATTACCAGAGTGGAAGAATTAATGCTTACCACATTATAAAGCAAACTATCAGTGTTAATATCAGTGTGTTTAAATGAGTGTGTCATTGTCTTGTTGGTTTGGTAACGTTAAAGGCCTGTGATCTAATCTTAGGGCCTGCTGTTTCTTTAACGTTATATGTTTAAATTCGTATTTGGTGCTAGACTTTCAAATATACAATTTCTCAAACTCTTAACTTTACATTAACCACAAATTAATGTAGCCCATAGTTTTGTGCTGTAGCCCCTGAGGTCACTCAGACATAAAAGAGCTGTCAAATGTTTGCGTACGCGCGCGTGTGTTGTGGCTATGCATAGTTATAGCTATTTACGTGAAGTTAAAATATACTTTTATCTACATTTTCAGCTACGTGGGGAACCTTTCAAGAGATGTTACAGAGAACTTGATTCTTCAGTTATTTACTCAGATTGGGCCATGTAAAAGTTGTAAGATGATAACAGAGGTAAATATGCATTGCAAGTTGCACTCTTTTTTTTAATTTTCACAAAAAATATTTTGATCTTGTCTGAACAAAGTTTCTGATTTCAAATGGGTTTGTGTGTAAACACTCGCCAATTAACATTTGAAATTTTCATTTTGTTTTATAATAGATAAAAATGTTTTTTCTGCCGAAATGTAAAGCAGAGTGTTCCACACAAAACCCATGCATTTGCAATAATATATTTTCCCGGCTTTTCTTCTCAGCAATCCGATAGCAGCAGGAAGGTGAACTCTTCTATTGGATTTTCTGTTTTGCAGCATACAAGCAATGATCCATATTGCTTTGTGGAGTTTTTTGAGCACAGGGATGCCGCGTCTGCTTTAGCCGCCATGAATGGAAGGAAGATTTTGGGAAAGGTACTTGATGTTTTATCAGTTCCTTAAAGAAGTATGCCAAGATTTGGTTGGATCGAGAGTGTTTATGAAGCCTTGTACCTTGCATTACTATGTTACCAAGCACCATATCTGTAGCAAATATATTTTTATTGACAGGAAGTCAAAGTAAACTGGGCAACAACTCCTAGCAGTCAGAAGAAAGACACATCCAGTACGTAATTAAGTTTAGTTTATATTTAGATCAAAAGTGGGTTTTAATTGTTTACTTAATTTTTATTTCTACTTTCAGATCACTTTCATGTTTTTGTGGGAGATCTGAGCCCAGAGATTACAACAGATGACATAAGAGCTGCATTCGCACCCTTCGGGAAAATCTCGTAAGTTTCCAAAGGTCGCACCATTTTGTATGTTGTTCTTTTGTCTGAATAATGTTGGGTGATTGTGTGCGATTACTTGGTGCCAAAAAATCATTACATAGTTTTTAGCCCAGCCAAATTTTCATAAAATCCATGAGCAAAAGCTCTAGTTAAAAATCTGTAGTTCATTTGAAATTCTTAAAGGGATGCATTGATACACCAGACTTTTATTTTACATTTACTGCACATTTGTCATTGTCTTGATGTACTAGAGAAAGCTGGCATGTGTGTCACATTTCTGTGAGCAATCAAAAGTTTGTTTCACAAAACTGTGGTATCCTGTCTTGATGTCTTTCTCTTAACATAATACAAGTGTATGTTTCTGCAAGTTGTAAGCCGGCACAGCTTTTGTCCCAAAAGTTGTTGATTCACTACAGCAGTTAGTGAAGTTTTAAGAACAGGATGTCATAGTGGGTTGAAATCATTTTGATTTAATTCATCTTAATGATCATCAGATCACATAATGAGTACAGGGCAGCGTAGACACTATTTTTTCCATATCAATCTCTTTTAAAGTGTACCTTAAAATTTTCCATGACTAATCTCCAATGCTATTCAGAAACTGGTAAGTAGTTTTGATTTACTAAAGCAGTTAAACTGTTAGTTGACAACACAAAAATATATGCACTTCTATTCTGAGAAGATTCTCCTTCAGCTCTGAGTGTCAGTTAATAGAGCTCTGGTTATTTTACAGAAATGCTCATAGGATTGGACAGGAGCTTGAAGGCTAACAGCAAGGAACTGTGCACTCTGGGAACTCAGATGTAGATTTTCTTTCTATTTACTCTTTGCTTTTCATATTTGTATAATGCATAATTTTCCCATTAACGTTGAAGTAGCGTAGACTTTTAACAAACCTCAGATAATGCAAAAGTATTTACTTGAAATAAAATTGTTTCATGTTGGTTTTCCTAGTTGTGTTGATAGTTTGATTCTCCTAAAATTCTGAAAATGTCAATTTTTCGAAATTTGCAGCTTCCCAAACTCCGTATTGGTGGTAAAGAATTGACCAGGAAAAATAAAGAAATCTGTTAACAGGCCATGTATGCCGTTTAATTCCTTTCTTCTTTTTTGATATTTCTATGTACTCATAATGAGTAGAATTAGAGACAACAGCTCAAATTAGGAATGCATGGTAATGAATGACATTTGGTGGATGACATAAGACCTAGCAGATAGGATGAAAACTTGTTGTTTCACAGGAGATGAAAACAGTTCTGTGCAGGAGCTTTTATACATGCATTATTAGTGTAGGTTGCATGACTTTGATTTTTTGTTTTAGTTTTTACCAGTAATCAAGAAAAGATACAGGAGTTATTAGTGTAATAGGTTATCGTAACAGTGTCTCGCAGTACTGTGTGTGTATGTGTGTGTGTGTGTGTGTTGTGTGTGTGGCTCCTTTCTTTTTTGGAAGCCTACAGCAAGCCGTCAATGAACTGACTTCTGTTACGTTTTTCTTTCAGGGATGCACGAGTGGTGAAGGATATGACAACAGGGAAATCAAAGGGGTATGGATTTGTGTCCTTCTATAACAAACTGGTAAGGCTCCAGTACAGGAACACAGAGTGAGGTTATTCTATTTCTGTTTACTCTGATTATTATTAGAGCTTTAGTATTACAGAGAATAAACCTACTCAAATGAGTCAGACTTTTAGCTGTTTATTTGTAGATTTTTATTGGATTACAGGTTTATTTATATACACTCTAGAAAAATTTCATGGAAAGTTCCTAATAACACAGATAAACTAATGAAAGGCTAGTAGAGATGCTGAGATATTGTATTGTTTTTATTGCTTTTAGTTGATAATCCAGAAAATCAGCATTTTCTCCTTTTTTTGTAGGATGCTGAGAATGCGATGGGACACATGGGTGGTCAGTGGCTTGGTGGAAGACAGATCCGGACTAACTGGGCAACACGGAAACCACCCGCACCCAAGAGTGTGCAAGACAGTAAGCATGTTCTTAAGTCTTAAATTTATTAATTTAGCAGATGCTTTTATCTATATTGACTTACAAAAATGAGTCATGAATAAGCGTATTACACAAAGCTATGTTTACAAGTGGGAATGGTAATAAAGCTAGGAGTAAACAGCATTGCTTTTTAAATACTGTCGTTGTTAGCAATGTTAAAGCGAAGTACACCTAATGTTTACCAGGTAAAAATGTAATCATGCTCTTTGCTCTGATTTTACAAAATAGCTAACTGTTAAACAAACTGTTCTATATTGATTGATGACATGAGCTATGTTATATAAATGTAATTGGGTGAAATTGTAGATAGCTCTAAGCAGCTAAGGTTTGATGAGGTGGTGAACCAGTCGAGTCCTCAGAACTGCACTGTGTACTGTGGAGGCATTCAGTCAGGTCTCTCAGGTAAGTCTGTGCTTTCCTTTTGACTCTCTACAATTGTTTCATTTTGAGATTTTCATGATATAACTTAAGCCTTTATTTCAACAGAACACGTTATGCGACAGACATTTTCTCCATTTGGACAGATAATGGAGATTAGAGTTTTTCCTGAGAAGGGGTATTCTTTTATCAGGTATTATTTGAAACGATTTGTTCATATTTTGTTATAAAACCCAATGTTTCCTTGGGTATTTGTTAGCCATGTTATAGTCGGTCTACATTTTACACAGGTCAGTTAGTCATGTGTTATATAAAATGTTCGAGAACCACATCAGGGCTCAACACAAATAATTTTTTATACTGGCCCAGTTGGGCCAGCGGTTCTGGTTTTCAATTGCCCTGCCAAAATTTTCAATGGACCCACAAAAAATATTCAGTTAACATATTTAAAATAATAATTCAAAAGTCAAATATAAATTGTATGAATATGCATTTTATTGGTCATTTATTAAGACAATTGTCCATTTTAAATGTAAACTCTAATTCTTAAATTTCGCCTATTTTTACCAGAAAAGGATCGCGACCACTGATCTGTATAAACGACTGGATTGTGCATAGAACGCTTAACGTAACAGCGTAAAGTGAAGCCAGCACAGAGTTCGAGCCGCAATCTTGGTATACCCAACCGGCAGACGGCATCATTGACTTCCATTCAAAATCATGTTTTAAATTCACCCGCTTTACAGCGTATCAGTCACGCAAGATTATTTTTAGGATATGTGTACGTAGATTAACTGTTAATTCTAGTGTTATTTGCAATGTTTATGCTTTAATCGAGCAGGAAATGGATTTATAAAAAAACGTTAAGGTGTGTGTGTCTGCTGCGTTCTGTTAATGACACGGGTATAAATAAAGTTTTTTTGACATTCAGCTACACGGTCAGCGTTATTTCTCTAAATAAGTTTAGGTAACTTGTAAGTTTAGATAACATAAAACCAGCAAATTATTGCATGCAGTGCAAAGTATGATTATTTATTTAGATTTCAGAATGAGCACGCTTTTATCATTAATACTAAATATGCTGCGGTCTGTATGCTGATCTGATACTGTAATGAAGATGAATGTATAATAACTGATTAAAAACTAAAATGTACAACTTTCAGTAAATAACTATGTACATGCTTAGGACGTTTGTGTTGTAATAATGTACAGGGTAACTTCAGATATAAAAACGAAGACTAGTAAAGTGATGTTTTATCGTTAAAATCTGATCGCGTCCATTGATTTAATAGAATGTTTGGGTATACCAACATGGCGGCGCGGTGGCTTCACAGTTGTGACGTCATGCGCAATCCAGTCATTTATATAGATCAGTGCTCGCGACTAGTCTGCTTTACCTGGAAACTTATGGCAAACTGCAAAACATTGCATAATTTCTTTTGTCGTGTTACCAAAGTAAATGTCTGTTTTCAAGATGTAAAAAAAATGTTTTCGTATGACGTAACACGCAGCAGTGTTTACAAAAACAGACTAAAGACAGGCATGAAATGTGTTTAATGCCATTGATTTTCCAACAGGGGGCGACATAAGCTAAACCATCTGTTGACCTCACATTCTGTTTACAGATTTCAGGATATCATAGCAATGACATATCAAGATTTAATTACAGACGTAGGATTACTGTGTTCTTCATATTTCTTTGTTGTTGTTGTTTTTTCTCTCAGGTTCTCCTCTCATGAAAGTGCTGCCCATGCTATTGTGTCAGTGAATGGGACCACCATCGAGGGTCATGTTGTGAAGTGCTATTGGGGCAAAGAGTCACCTGACATGACCAAAAATGTCCAACCGGTAATGCATGATGTATCTACGACTTCTTTCATTAATCTTTCTTTAATGTGGTATTAAATTCATTCTGTAAGACTTGGGTGGACTTTACTGGTCCTGGTGTGTTTCAAGTTAAAGCTAAACTTGGCAGGACAGTAGCCATCTAGGACTAGGAACGCCCACCTCTGCTATAGGATCAAGCTATTACGTCATCCATACAGAATATTGTATTCATGTAAATATGTAACCCTACGTTGCTGTATTCACAGATGGAATATGGTCAGTGGGGACACTGGAATCAAATGTATGCTAATCCTCAACAATATGGTCAGTACATGACAAATGGCTGGCAGGTACCATCCTATGGCGTGTACGGGCAAACGTGGAATCAACAAGGATTTGGTGTAGAGTAAGTTTTAATTGTAAAATGATTTTTACATATTTCATTTTTACATACACACTTTTCTAAGTTGAGGTAAACTGACAGTGGTGTGTATCTGTAGAGAGGATTAATATTGATTGTATTGTATGTGAATCAGTGGCGGCTGGTGACTGCTCATCCGAGGGGCGCAAATTCAAAATAAGTGTTCGGAGTGTCGTGTGTTGCTTGCGTTTTCAAAATATGGGTTTGTTGCGTCATGTGAACCATGTGCATCAATTTTTTTGTCAAAATAAGTGCCTGATGCACATGTGTCTAAACCGTTTATGATCAAAGAGACGCTCACGTTCACAAAATACACGCAAGACACTCTCTTAACAGTAAACTCTGATTACGCATGAGAAAGAATTCACCGGCTGCCGCTGATGTTAATGTTTGGGTTTCTAAAGATGTTATGCGCATTGTTATTTATTTAATTTAATGATGCAAGTCAATTTTATTTAATCAAGTATAAAGGAAAAATTACATTGTTTTGTGGCTTATCTTGTACCTGTGTAAGAACTTAATGACATTGTAGACTCTCCATGTTGACCACCTCCTTTTTTCACCCTAGACAGTCACAATCCCCTGCCTGGGTGGGAGGATTTGGGACACAACCCTCTCAGGCTCAGCCCGGCCAAGTGATGAACCAAGCAAATTTTGGCATGGCTGGTTACCAGACACAGTGATCTACCGCTCGTTCTTCATAACACACCTCTCACACTTTATCTTTAACCCTTGCTGTGAGAGCAGATTCTAGAGACTTATGGGAGCACATCATCTTTTTCCCTACAAGCATCGGATGTAAATCAGGATTCACTTTAATGTAAAGACACCCATTTAGATTAGAGACAATTGAAATGACCACCTTTAATGGAAATCTGAATTCCTGTTTTAATGGAATTGGACAAGATGTTGTATTGCATCCCATCCCTTTTTACTGCATATCTTGAGAACTGCAGTTTTTCCTCCTAAAACCCAGATTCACAAACCTCATTGCTGGAAAGCATATGGTGTAAATGATCTGAATATGTAGTTGAGGGTTTTTTTGAACAAAGTCATTTCTTTCCCCTTGCGAAGTAGATCATTTGCTAGTTTAAAGTATGGACTATGAATTTTGTATAAAACAACAAAAAACCTAAACATTCTGACTCGGCAAACAAATGTAAGTAAAGGCACTTTTTTGGGGGTTCATTGAACCTGTGTCTTGTAAATGTTGACATGTAAATGAATTTCTATGTGCAGTGGTGTATATTTAATCCACAATAGCTCTCCATTCTCCTTCAAATTCTAGAGCTCTTTGATACTGTGTGTATATGTATCTTTTTACTTCAATTTGCAGACACAGTGAAACATCTCCCATTCACTATATGGAGAAAGAGTCTTGATGGCCAAATCTGTTAATATCTTTTGATAACTTGGCCTAGAGTAAGGGTTTCAAGCATGCATTCTGCTTCACATGATGTTGCAGAACAAACGCAGCTTATGTTAGATGCTTAAACTGTGGCTGACAAGCTCAACAGATTCAGTGAAACTTACAAGCAAGCCTTAATCTTGGGTCAGTCACACAAATTTCAGTTGAACAATTTGAGACCCTAATAGAGAGCTGTATTTTAGAGCCTACTGTAAATTTCGTCTTTTTGCTGTTTTAACATATGCGTGCCATTTTTGAGTAGCCAGAGAAAAAGGTTTGATTTTTTTCTGCTGGGAGCAGTAAGCAATTGCATGTTTCAAACAATAATATTGAGGTTGCTCAACGTATTGAATGTAAAAGGAAGAAATGTTTGAATACAATTTAGCAGTTTTCTTTTTAGTCTGAATGAATTAATAAATGAAACATTGGAAAATAACTTTCATGCATTTTCTTTTTATTTATGCATTTGGCAGACCCTTTTATCCAAAGCATATAACAGTGCATGACAAAGTTTTGTCAGCATGTTTACTGGGTTTGAACTAGGGATGCATAACGATTAATCGCAATTAATCTATAGCAGAATAGGAGTTTTTGTTTACGTCATGTATGTGTGTGAACTGTGTATAATAACTTTGTATAGATAAATGCACACACATGCATGTATATACAGTGAGGAAAATAAGTATTTGAACACCTTGCTATTTTGCGGGTTCTCCCACTTGGAAATCATGGAGGGGTCTGAGGTTGTCATCGTGGGTGCGTGTCCACTGTGAGAGACATCATCTAAAAAAAATCCAGAGATCACAATGTATGATTTTTTAACTATTTATTTGTATTATACAGCTGCCAATAAGTATTTGAACACCTGAGAAAGTCAATGTTAATATTTGGTACAATAGCCTTTGTTTGCTATTACAGAGGTGAAACGTTTCCTGTAGTTTTCACCAGGTTTGCACACACTGCATGAGGGATTTTGGCCAACTCCTCCACACAGATCTTCTCTAGACCAGTCAGGTTTCTGGCCTGTCACTGAGAAACACTGAGTTTGAGCTCCCTCCAAAGATTCTCTATTGGGTTTAGGTCTGGAGGTCTTGATATGCTTCTTACAGAGCCACTCCTTGGTTATCCTGGCTGTATGCTTTGGGTCAGGGTCATGTTGGAAGACCCAGCCTTGCCACGCATGATTTCAAACCATGACGTCTTGGTGTATTACAAACAGTAACCTTGGAAATGGTGGTCCCAGCTCTTTTCAGGTCATTGACCAGCTCCTCCCGTGTAGTTCTGTGCTGATTTCTCACCTTTCTTAGGATTATTAAGACCCCACGAGGTGAGATCTTGCATGGAGCACCAGTCCGAGGGAGATTTGAAAGTCATGTTTGGCTTCTTCCATTTTCTAATGATTGCTCCAACAGTGGACCTTTTTCACTAAGCTGCTTGGCAATTTCCCAGTAGCCCATTTCAGCCTTGTGGAGGTGTACAATTTTGTCTCTAATGTCTTTGGACAGCTCTTTGGTCTTGGCCATGTTAGTAGTTGGATTCTTACTGATTGTATGGTGTGGACAGGTGTCTTTACAGTATGCAGCTAACAACCTCAAACAGGTGCATCTAATTTAGGATAATAAATGGAGTGGAGGTGGACATTTTAAAGGCAGACTAACAGGTCTTTGAGGGTCAGAATTATAGCTGATAGACAGATGTTTAAATAATAATAGTTAAAAAATCATATATTGTGATTTCTGGATTTTTAAAAATTTTTTATTATGTCTCTCACAGTGGACATGCACCTACGATGACAATATCAGACCCCTCCATGATTTCTAAGTGGGAGAACTTGCAAAATAGCAGGGTGTTCAAATACTTATTTTCCTCACTGTATTTAAGAAATGTTCACATTTGTGTATTTATAATTTATATTATATATAAATATAAATACTTAATATATAAATATATATATATTTTTAAAATGATACATGCTTGTGTGCATATTTATGTATACATAATTATTATACACAGTTTACACACACATATGATGTAAACAAAAACTTTTATTCTGTTAATTGCGATTAATCGTTATGCATCCCTAGTTTGAACCCTTGACCTTTTGCACTGCTAATGCAATGCTTACCACTAAGATATAGAGGAGAACCTTAAACATCAAATGATGAACGTGAAGTAAATGAAGAAACAATTTTTGCAATTTTAAGTGTTTATTTGGCTATATTTATCGTTAAACAGGAGAATAGATAAATATTACAATTTTCGGAAATACACGTGATGATCTACTCATGTTCTAAGATTAATAAACGCATAAGCTATTGCAGTTTGGATATACACAGGTGTGTTTACACATTCATAGTAAGCCCATATCCAGGAAGAGATTATGTCTCTAAAAATATATCAGATATTTAAAATAAGTCTTGTTTTCATTCTTAATAAATGACATTATACATTTGAACTTTTGTTGCAAGTAGGTCGTATGATTAAATATACATGACATCAAACTGACTTACACTTTTTATTTCTGCTCGTGCTGTATCAGTACAGAAGCAGCTGTTTAACAAGAACTACTAGTCATCGTGAAAGCAGTCTTAACAGAGAGGAAGGAGAGAATAGTAGTCATCAATTTATTCCCTTTTTAAAGCTTTGAGTAACAAGTGCATAAACAATCAGATACAGAACAGATACAAGTACATTTCTGTGTCCACTGGTAACATGGGGTACTACATCTATTCTAAAATAATACCTTCTCTCAACTGTCACATTCAAAGTCTTTACATCCTCAGACTTCGATTAAGTCTTTTATTCAAACCCATGAGGTTGTGATGAATCAGTGACGTGCATCTGGATATAAACGGTTCCTCAGGATGCCATTTGGAACAGCTGGTGACCAGGCGGGTGGTCCTGGTTCTGGAGTTCTTGCCAGGCTTAACTGAATATTCCCTCCTGAAGCTGGTCTTGATTCCTGTCATAAAAAAGAATGCATGTATGATTCATGTCATGTTGTGTTAAAGCATTAGCCAAAATTGTGTATTTTGTCTTATGCAGACTTATTTGGCATAAGAAATGGTCATATTATAACTGCAAACAATAAGTAATAAGCACTCACAGCATCTCTCATCATGCCACTGTTTTCCATTTTCTCCATGATACCATTGACTTTAGACATTATAGTGGCCACAGAATTCTCCAGTTGAGTAACTTTGTTAGCCAGCCTGGGATTGAAATGCAAAAATAATTAACAGATATACACCGGTACTGTTGAAATGTAAAAATGGACATTAGCCGCTATTGTTTTGGGGTAGTATTGTATTGTTTTAATATTTTAAAAAACACAAACCTTTGAAACTCTTTAGGACATGTCTCTCCCTGATCCTCCGAAAGATTGCGAAGCTCCTCATTAAGTGCGTCCTGACAGAAAAAAGATTTCAACCTTTATCTAAAATGTACGACTCGAATCAAATCAGTATTAATATCACAATTAATTTTCATCCGAAATCAAGCCAGTGCAAAAACAATAAAACACACCCTTTTCTCCTCCAGCTCTTGTTTCATTTTCTCCTGTTCCAACTTGTCCAAAGTCTGGTTCCCATCCTGGTCAAATTTGGAGAAAGCATCTGAGATCTCCTGATCACTATGACCCTTTCTGGTAAAATACACAACCAGAATAAGTGAGCTCATAATTACACAATTATTAAAGTCTCTGTAAAGTCAATCTTGGAAATTGTTTCATAACCAATGATAAATGTTAGAAATGAAATACGCCAAAAAAGACTGTAAATTATGTAGTATTGAATCGTTAGATCGTAAAACAAATTTCGACACTTTTTGTGTGCAGGATTATTTTAAACATGGCCCGCCACTAACACAGTCCCGAGCAGAGTTGTATAGTACTTAAGTATTTTTACTTTCTACATAAAAGTAAATTTTCAATAATTCGTATTTTATTAGTGTTTTTCTTTGGAAAACATACATTCCAAAACATATTATCATAATTTTTACTCCACTACATTTCATAATTTTAAGTTTTTGGTTTATATTTAATATTTAAGTACATTAAAAATCTAGTAATATTTGTACTTTTACTCAAGTAAAAAATTTTTTCGTACTTTTACTCAAGAAAGTAAAAGTACACACTTTGTATGTAATTAGGCATTAAATCAATTTTAATATGGAATACACAGTATGGAATACAATAAGGAATACACAGTATGATTCTATGCTTTAGAATGTAGTGAACATTTTTAGTAAAGAAAAGTAAATTTTTTCCCAAGACAAACACTCCGATCAAGCACAGACTCTTGGAAAATGTAACTAAAATACTTAAGTATTATACACCTCTGGTCCCGAGCTTCCATTTAAAGTTGAAAGGACACGCCCCCACCGCTTGAGAGCCAACACAATCTCACGGCAAGTCAAAATATTTGATTAATTTATTCTTGTTCATGGACACGATTTTCCGCTTTTTTCGTGCCATTGAGCACCATTGCTTGGGGTTGGGGTTAGATTTGGGGTTCGGGTTAGGAAGTAATTTTATGTATTGGTTTCTACATGTTTTTCTTCCGATTTTAAAACATTTTTCGCTTGGGGTTGGGGTTTGGGTTAGGATGTCTGAAATTTAACAAAAAGTCATTCCCCAACCCCAAGCGACAATGCAAAAAAATAGGGGAAAAAAAACAATGACAAAACAATAAATAAAATGACACAAATAAGAAAGTCGTGCCACGAACACGAAAAACTATTTATAGAAATTCGTGTTGACTGAAATGAAAAAGACTTTCGTGCTCAATGACACGGAAAATCGTGTCCAGGAACATGAATAAATTAATAAAATATTTGTGACTTGCCGTGAGATTGTGTTGTGAGAGCAGAGAATGCTATTTTTTTACAACTTATTTTATTTATTTGGGGTTATTTCCATCATTCAAATTTGGTTGGTTGGTTAATAACACGTTTTTCTGTGGTGTGACAAACTTAAAGGAACAGTATGTAAGAAATTGATATGAATTAATCAAAAAATGGCCCTGATATGTCACTAGACATTAAGAAATAATTTTCATTTCAAATACTTATATCACTGACAACAGTGGTCCGGCCAGGATATTGTCATTAAAAAAGTGGAGTTGCAGCCCTCAACTGATGTTTATGTTGTCATGTTGTGAATTGGCCACCAGCTGTGTGATTGCAGTACTAGTTTTAGCCACAAGTTTTGTGATTGCAGTACCAGTTTTGGCCACAATCCTACATACTGTTCCTTTAAAACACATTTAATATCTGACTTTACAGGGACTTTAATTAACTTAATTTTTGTATTTTCACTTACTCTTTTAGTGCATCTCTGAAATCTTTAAAAGTCAGCTCACTAGAGCCGGAATCCAACGCTTTCTGCACATCCGAGATCTTTTCCTTTTTAAGTTTCAGTTTCGTGACTGTCTTTTCATAACTCTAAAATGAAAGCACACATGATAGTATCAACATTTCCCTTTGTAATTTAAATGATCAGAATACAATATTAGTAGTTTTTATGATCTTTCACACATACGCTGAATGGACTGGAGCATGTAAGATGAGACTTTGTCGTGTACCTGTTTGATGAGGTCGGAGATCTGGAATTCACCTTTTTGAGAAGCGAGCTCTGACTTCACCTCCGAGTATGTGTCATTAATGATGGCCAGAAACATGTTCTGTTAAATCCAATTACCAGGTTAATTGATTATAGACACACCTGAACTTTACAAGCATCTATAAGTATAGCCCTACACAAACTGTTTGACTTTGATGGACTTACCAGTAACACAAAGAAGACAAAGAACACATAGGAGAAAAAGTATATTGGTCCCAGTACTCGGTTTGCTCTGTCGATGGAATCATAATCAAAATCTCCCAAGATGATACGAAACTGGGTAAAGCTGTAAATGAAGGAAAATGACGTTAACATGTTTTAAACAGACTAAATGTTTAAATGTTTTAAACACACTATGTATGTCATTTAATAAAAACACATCCTTACATGCACTTGTTAAATGTACTGAATGTTTCGACTTCCATTCCAAAGAGCAGGTAACCCAGTTGAGCATATGCAAAAAACACAATAAAGAACATGATGGCAAATCCAAAGATGTCTAAAGCACACCGTGCCAGGGTGGATGTCAGTTGGCTCATCGTCTTATTGAAGCTGATGTACTTGAATATCTGCAGGCAGAGATAAAACCCATTACAATATCATTATTGGTCGTTTCAATTAAATATGTTAAACTTAGTGTTATGTTGAATATTAATTCAATATATCTTAACCCAGGCAAAAAACAAGTTCACTGCATTCATGTTGTTGTATTGGGTTTGCCAAAATGCAAGGAATTCAAAATCAGCATAGATGTTTGGTTGCTCCAGAATACTTGTAAGCAGCTTATCCACCTTTATGGTCCGGAATACACTGAAAGCTATGGCAACTAGAGAAAGCTGTTCAAAACACACACAATAAAAATTAAATTCATGAACTCCATAATAGTCAACAGCATTTATTTGGATCAGAAAAATATTTACAAAAAAATACAATTTGTTAATATTAAATTGAAAGCTCAAGCATATTTATGCACTTTAGTTTATTTCCACTTACCAGTATCACCAGTATATCTACAATGTTCCAGATGTTTTTGAAGTGGGACATTTTATGGATTCGGAATTCCAGAATTTCCTCCATAATGTAATAGAGAATGAACACACAGAACACAATCTCACAGCCCATAACGAAATAATCCCAGCTGGTAACATATCGAATCAGCTTTACAGTGCGAATCTGATAGGATGTGATTGCTCCACCAGTAGCTGGAAATTCAACCACTAATCTGAAAGAAAAAATAATGAGATACTTAAACAACACTGATGAACCTAATAAACTGTCAGACCGGATGTGGGGTTTTCGACATTCACAACAAGAGCAAAATGGTTTATTCACCTTACAACGCTGAAGAGATTGATATTGGCGTTGTAGGTCGAAAAGTCGATGAAAAGAACCCGAGTTCCCCGATCAAGCCACAGATTGCTTTTGAGTTCTTCCAGGATATCAGCACTCTCAGTTTTGGACTTTGTCAGGTCTTGATAATATCCTGCTCCACTGTATGTGCTCAGCAATCCCCAGTGACTCGATCCTTTCATCTGCTTTTCTGTGTGGTACTGCCATCTGAAGAATAATGAGATTTATTATAAATAATACAATTTCATCACATAAACAAAGAAACATTTATCTGACATACTTTAAAAATGTCTGTATAAAGCAAACTTTTGGAACCTCAAGTATCTTTCAACGTTTACAGTAATAATTATTGTTAAATAGCCAAATAACGGAACAAGTGCATGTGAGGGTTCCCGTCATTCCTGACACTCACGCTGTACCGTTGATCAAACCAAACGCGCTGTCATCCTCTTTCTTTTCATTGTACACGTCATAACACTCTGAGATTTCATTCCGAAAGTCTTCATGCACCTTGCAGGAGTTTTTCTTCACTTTGATCTGTCGGATGCGAGGGACGCCTAACAACATGTTCTCATAGTAAATCAAGGATTGGTTTTCGTTTATAAGATCCATATCATTGTAATACTTATTCCAGTATAGGCTGTCAAGTAGGCTCCCTTCCATGTACTGTAAAAATACAAAAGAGAAAAACCAGGGATTTAGAGGGACTAAGTTGTCGTAAATCTGTCCAACAGTTCTGTAAAAAAGATTTGTTGGTTCAACTTGAAAAAGTAAGTTAGCTGGTTGCTGCCAGTAACTTACCGTAGATTTAAATTTATGTTATTTACTGGCAACTTTTTGTTCAAAGTTAAATGAACATTTAACATTTACAAGTCTTTGTCTTTACAGAGTAAAACTAAAAAAACAGCATCAAGCAAAATATTCTGGGAAACAAAATCTGAAGCAAAAAACAGAAAAAAGTTGATGATGATTTCTGCTTCCCAGAATGCTTTGCATAAGGCTGTTATTGTATAGTTTTATTCTGTAAAGATAAATACTTGTTAATATTTAAAATTTATTTAACTTTGAACAATCTCTTGCCAGTAAATAACACAAATTTTAATCTACGGTAAATTACCGGCAACCCAGCTGCAATAACATTGTAATTTCTACGGATTTTTTAAACTAAAAACGTTAAGGCAATAAGGTTACTTATCTTTTTTACAGTGTAGAAAACCAAGCATATTAAAGTGCAGAGGCCAAAAAATTTACAAACATATCATATTTTAATTTAATATCAAAATAGATTAAATAAAACTTAAAAAAAGAAGTTTAAGTTTTTAATTGGTCACATAACACTTTAAAAAAATTAACTGAATAATGTTCAACAAATATAATTAAATATATTGAACACATTTTTTTCAAAGTAGTCCAATTATTTTGTGTATACTGAATAAGATTAGCCCTCAACATGTTGCTAATGAATATTAATTTGTTCACTGGACTTAAATATTTCAGTATTGGACCAAAATGTGTCAAAAAGTTTGCTCAACTAATCAAACTGAGTTATCTGAACAAACTATTTTAAGAGTAAACAAGCATTCCCAGCATGCATTGCATCATCTTCAATTCTGTTAATAAAATTATTAAAAAGATGACTGTTTTAGTGTTTGCTGGCTTTATTTATGCTGTTGATGCTGTCTATGTTTGCTATCTTTTCACTGTAAAAAATACTTTGCTGCCTTAAAATGTTTTGTTGGATCAGCTCAGATTTACAAGTCATGTCAACAGAGATGAGCTGTCACAACTTATAAAATTAAGTTGACTTTTCTCAACTATATTTTATAAGTTATAACAACTCACCTGTAATTATAACAACTCATCTCTAGTCAAGATAAATAATAGGAAGTTGAAATGAGTTGATTCAACAAAAAATTTTAAGGCAGCAAAGTATTTTTTACAGTGTTGTATTTAGAGTTGTTTGAACTAATTTTTCTTTTTTTGTATTGAAGTGACAAATCAAATTGAGTTAGGTAAACTACTTGGCCCAAAAGTTGAGTAAACAAAAAAATTGTTGTGCTGATTTATTTTTACAGTGTAAACACAGTATGACGTAGTGAAAAAAATAATTTGTTACCATAATTTTTTGTTGAATCAACTCAGATTTACAAGTCATTTCAACTTAACTATTATGTATGTTGACAAGAGATGAGTTGCTACAACTTATAAGATGAAATTGACATATTTCAACTATATTTTATAAGTTATAACAACCTGTCAAGATAAATAATAGTAAGTTGAAATTACTTGCAAATCTGGGTTGATTAAACAAAAAACTTAAGGCAGCAAAGAATTTACAGTGCACAGTTTACAATACCAAAAATATATATAGACTATTATATATGTACTATTAGAAATAAAAATAAAACAAATGAAGAAATTTAGATGAAGAGAATTTGTTAACAGCTTTTTATTCACATTAGAGATGTCAAAACAGGCTAAACTCACCGTCCACACATCATTCATGCTGCCAAGAGTGGAAAAGCTAGGGTTATTCACAAAGAGATTGGTCATAGCGTTTGTGTAATAGTAGGCAGAGCTGCTGGTCATCCCATAAGTCACTGTGTGAAAACATGTTTATAATCAGTCAACAGTAACATCCCTAATTGAACTTTGCTCAGATGTGCTACACCATTCAACCTTAGACAGATAAAAGCCATCAATTCATTTAAGTTCCATCCATTAGTGGCATTAGCTCACGTCACGAAAACCACAGGCACGGATGAGAGGCGGGTTGTTTGTTCGAGAGGATACAAATAACCCCCTTAAACAATGAGATTTCAGAGACAAAGCCTCAAGTGCCTGACCTGAGCTCTTATCAGTAAAAGACAGCAGGGTTGCGATTGTATTCCTTTCAGGGCGACTTGTCCTCTGGACAAAGCTGAGTTTTAACACAGGGGAGCGTTAAACATTTTATAATAACCACTTAGTCTGATACGCATCACTGATGATAATAGAGAATAATGTATAGGGGAGGGCAAGGGATTAGTTTGGGTTGTAGGTATTATACAAATAACTGACAAAAGAGCAAGCTAAAGAAATTTTTACAATTTTATATTTATACACAAGCATAACTACGATCCCAATAGCCACACATAATGCTCTTTATTATTCAACTTCCAGGTGGATGCAATGTAAAGTGATCTGACATTATATTATGACACTATATTCAGACAGAGAGGATAACATAAAGAAAATATATCATTCAATTACTTACACAGACATAAATCCACCAGGAAAAAAATGTAGATGACAAGTTCTTTGAGATTTGCTCTGACCACAAGCTCAGGATTTTTCTTTAAGTCTTTCGTTAAAGCTGCTGTTCCAAATAATCCTAACAAATAGAAATAATCACATTTAATAAATACATTTTACAATTACATTTAAATATACACACAACGTTAGCATCGCTGAGATGTCAAGTGACACATTTTTAAAACCTGACAGTGGAGCATCTGCTATTAATGTCTCATATTCTTCCTTACCTTTGAAGAAGGATGAGCAGCATCCAGAGCTCTCCTTGGTGGGTTGGGGTTGTATCTTATCCCCAGCCAGATAGGGATTAGACATATTTATGTTGTCCAAAGGGCTGTGGAACATGGGCTGAGGGTTGTAGACGGTGTTGATGTCGCGTTTGACAGGTGGAGGAGAGCCATTATAGGCCTGATTCACCCAAGCCCCTTTCCCAAAGTTATCCAGCTCGCATGCCACTGAGTTGCCAAGTCGATGCTCAGAATGGTTCGGTAAGTGTTGCATGATGGTGAGGCGACTTTGACACGAATGCTCAAGTAAAGCTTTTGACTAAGGACAGATTGCACCTGCATTTATACCTTTCCACAGAAATCTCCTCAAACAGAGCAGGGCAATGGTTTTCTGGAAGGAGGGGCCAATCTTTTGTTTACGGATCCATTAAGAACACAATCCTGCCATTAAGGAAACCGAGACATTCTAGAATAGCGTCATTGACAATACATTGACAATACTTACGTGATTGTTGCGTCACGTTATTTTAAACATGCTAACACAGGCATCAAAGATTAATATTTTATGTAATAAAGAGGTTTGGATGTGATAGATGCATGTGTAGTTGAAAGCCAATGGATATCTAGCTAAGTTTGTGCCAAAAAAAATAGATGAATACAATCTTTTGAAACTTTTTACAAAGTTTATATAAATGTAAGCATTTAGGGCAAGACATGTAACAAACGTAATGAGTTAAAACTACTGATATGTGCAATTCTTTTTTAATTAATAATTATTAATTTATTAAATATTGATGCAAAGCCTACCCTTATAAATAAACATTTATTCAGTAATTTAGGACATTAATGTATGGAGAGCCACCTGTCAGACAACATTTAACAACAATAAATCCAGCATCACAGAGGCCATTAACAATTTATGTTTTAAACTAAAATAAAATAAAATGGGCCGTCTTAAAAAAGTAAGATGCAGCAAGTGGCTTTCACTTACTGTAGATTAGTATAATAATTATGACATGGTGATGGTCATAATGACTAAATGGATTAAGATGGATGTATTAGTGGCTTCATGTACACACTTTCAGCTGAACACTGGCTGTTCACGCCTCATTGCCACTGAAAAGCCATATTATACACAGTCACTGGACTGCAAAGAGTTTAATCTCTTTACTTGATTATGAGTGTTTAAGAGGACTGTCCTTGTCAAGCTTGTATCATCATCAGAAAATATACATTTTCTTTACTGTCCTAATCTTTGAACATAAAAATATTGCTTTTAAAAATCCACAATGTTTACATATTTTGATTTACTTCTTATACCTTCAATTCTGTGTCCTTACAAGCACATTGACTGCACAACGTTCAGCATCCTTTAAACATGATTTATACCTACACAGCAGCGACATTAGAGGTGTCTTATCTTGAGACACAGAGGTTTTCGCTGAAATGTGTTTATCTTTTTACACAATGCCAGTCAGACCTTTTATTTGAGGACTTTATACCAAAAAGCTTTACTAAAATTTGGTTTTGATAGCAAATCTAGATATTTCAAAATAGATGAAGTTTGTGCCTGCAGTTAATATATAGCAGATATATCTCTTCTAAGTGGAAAATACTTTATTATTTATTTGACTGTTTATTTTTGTTTACCATATTTTAAGAGCTTCTCTAGGTTTGTATATATGAAGAACATATACAATAAGGTTCTGTTTGTTAACATTAGTAAATGCATTAGCTAACATTAACTAACAATAAGCAATACCATTTCCAGCATTTAATCTTTGTTAATGCCATATAGTATTCATGTTATTATTGTGCATTAACTAATGTTAACAGTTACAACGTCTAATTTTAATAATGGATTAGTAAATGCTGAAAATAACACTAAGATTAATAAATGCTGTAGAAGTATTGATTATTGTTAGTTCATAGCTAATGCATTTACTAATGTTAACAATACAACCGTATTGTAAATTGTTACCAGAGATACTAACAAGTATAGCAGTGTAATGTTTTGTACTGTTATGTATAAACATTTTATATAAATGTATATATATTATTATGTACTATAAAGTACTGTGCAAAAGTCTTAGGCCACCATGCCAGAATTAGATTTGTTGTTTTTGCAATGGTGTAGTGATCATATATAATTGTTTCTCAGTCTCATCCAGAAAATACAGTAAATGTATATATCGTTTTAAAAACTGTATAAAAATGTAAACTGATGTGTTAAGTTTTTAGGGTAAACTCCCCTTCCACTTGAGCAATAGCAGGAAACTGCAGGATCTTTTAAACCTAAAATTAAATCCTAATTTCTAATTTTAAAGAAATTACTCTTTTACTTCATTCTGAAAAACGCTCAAGATGTGTTTAATGTCAAGAGAGGTCACACTAAACACCAATGATGCGTAAAGAAGACATTTAGTCCTGAAAATGTAATTTATAATTTTTATATTTTTGTACATAGTTCCTGTATTTTCTGTTTGTATCTTAATAAATTAGATTGAAAAATAAATATGGATGGACAATAAAACTTCTAAAACAACAAGTTTGGTGGTGGTGGTGGCCTAAGACTTTTGTATATGTATATGTATATCAAATGAAAAGTCAAGGTCAATGTCGATGAGTCCAGTGTTTATTTTTGCACTTATTAAAAGCATTGTGTACAAAATACAAAACATTATTGATCATGTTTGTTATTATTAAAACTTAATTACTATTATTTTGCCTTTCATTCAACATAAGAAACTACAAGCAAAAAAAGCTATTTTGGATGCCGTTTTGGCCAAAGATGACATAACACTTTTTTCTCCAAAGACTTAATACAAAAATAAATAAAATCTGATCTAGAGAGTAACATAAAACACATAAAGTAACACATCAAGCCATCAATGATAGCTGCATAATGGAAGATTGTTTAAAAAATGCACAAAAAACATCTTTTTAGCAACAATTAAAGCAAATATGTCTAGAATTATTATGCCTAGACTATTAAACGCTTTAAACTCTTGACAATCAAAATAATATATTACATAATAATACATACGTATTTACCAACGGTTGTATCTGTGAAAAGACTGATACAAGTTAACACACCATTGAATAAGATGAAGCTTAGAGAGTTTCATAGTGATAGGAGAATGTGGTGTGCATGCAGTCATTTTCAGTAGGAGAGTTATATTGCATATAGCAAGAATAGGTCTCTGGCTGCAGGCTGTTGAACTGCATATTAAGCCAATCTTTCGGAGGAGCAGCGTGTCTACTGCCGTCAGTCAAGATCCGATCGAGGGCCATAATGTAGCTCAGGGCCATTTGTAGAGTTTCATATTTAGAGAGTTTCTTGTCCTGACCCCATTGTGGAACCACTTTACGGAGCCGATCAAATGCAGTGTTCAAGCCCTCCATCCTTTTTCTCTCACGAGCATTGGCCGCCATCCTTCGCCGCACCGCGTTCTCAAACTTTTCAGGTTCTCTGGAGTCAGACTCCGACCCTGAATCTCCACAGCTAGGTCTGCGGGGCTTCATGACTCCTACACGCTGCGTCAAAGGTCCACCGAACTCATCATTTGTCCTTTTGAAGATTCTTTGATGATAGATAATTTCTCCAGGCAGGCACAATATCAAAAAGACACCCAATGTTATTTGTTATTCTTGTATTGACCGCTACTAAATCCAGAAATGACTCTGTGTACTCTGTGAGCCCAGACCTTGAGGCTTCTGCTTTGCCATAAGGATACACGATGCTTATATAGAGCTTGGGTATTAACAGGTGGCAGCAGGTGGAGCCCCACCAAAAACATGCCTTATTATTAATGAAACACATATCCAACAGCAGGACTAGTGGACTCAGACTAGCCCCATGCACCCCAACCCCCATTAACCCAAACTTTAATGACATTTCAATTAACTTTGGCTGGTCTATCAGCCAAGGCACCACTAAAACCATGCGTTACAAACACTGATAACTTACCATCTGGCCAGGGTCACCCCAACAACCAGGAGTGCATGACAAAGACCAATACCTAATTAAAAGTGCATGCAACTTTAAGCAACAACGTCATCTTTGTATCTCTTAGACAGGAACATTGTCAGTGTATTTATTTCTAAATGTGATGTTAACTAGCTCAGATGCAAAACCCTCCAAGTGCGTCTCATATTTTGTCTTATAAATTAGCTTTTTTAGCAGACTCTTAATGGATTCTACCAACAAACCGGTATTTCTGAATGGCCTGAGGCCGGGATTAAGCAGATTTGAATGAAAGTATTTGATGAATGTATAATATGTCCCGAGAGCATTCGGTTAATATCATTATCTAATTTTTGATGGAGGTATATATATATATATATCTTTTTTTTTTACCAACGCTATTTTAAGAGAAATTCTACATATTTTACAAGTTAGCTAATTCGTATTAATTCATACGACCACATTCGTAGATTTTTGTACGATTTGCCTTGATCGCTGTGATGTTGGAGTTAGGAACGGGGTTAGGGTATTGTTTTTTCAATGAGAATCGTTTTTGCACAATTAACTTTGTATGTTTTTGCACAATTAACTTTGTATGAATTCATACAAATTGGCCAACTCGTAAAATATGTACGAATTCTCGTGACACCAGAAAGTTTATACATATATTTAAAAAACATTCTGTAAAAATAATATATTTTTTTAAATATAAAAAATTATATTTTTTCAAATATTAAAATTAAAGTGATATAAACAGATCAAAACTTAATTGTAATATCTGCTGCTTGGACTTAAATATATCAGAAAATCTTAAAATTAAGTTTATATTATGTTTATGTTGCCCAAAAGTGCACAACACTGTAACCTTTACAAAGCATTCATATTACTAATAAATTAATAGAATTAGTATAAAGATTTAAATAATAATAAATGTTTATAAATCTTTCGCTTTTGTCTATAGACTATCTAAATCTTTTACTGTATAATTTTATAGCAGATGTATAACAAGTTCCCTTATCTACAAAATCTCCAGTAAACTCTAAAGATAACACCATATAATAACCATTACTGAGACAATAAATAATTGATTTGAGTGTCTCAAAGGAACTGAGTCAGACAGATAAGATTGATATGCTGTCAATCTCAATCTGTTGAATTCAGTTTAGGGACAGGTGGATTTAGATGGGCGGAGTTTTCTAAAGAACAAGCTTGTTGAAGAATAAACTCTCTTCTCATCACTAAATTTGATGGCTTTGTGGGATAATGAATTTAAATTACAAAATCCAAGATTTATTTTTCTGTTTTGAATTTTGAACAAAATATTATCAATAAGGATTGTCCTACATTAATCCAATGAATTTAAATATGTTATATATTTTGTTATGTTATTCTTCATTCAGTGTACATAATTAAGAGTACAGTAATAGAGTAATAAACTAACAATATAAAATATGGAGTATTTAAATGTCATAATTGAATTAACACAATCCCACTCTTTATTGCAGTGTCATAAGCACACTTGCTGGATTTGAATGTACCTGTATTTTGTATGCAAAAAATGCAGTAGTACTTTAAACACATAAACATCAGCTTGTGTCTGCATAATTCACATCACAGCTGATCTTGAGTCAGGTCATAAGCGCATCAAGTCACTTTGCATTGGATGAGTAATTTTGCTGTTCAATTGGGCATATGAACCCAATTCTATTTTGATTTCATTGATTGCAGATCGGCATGGCTGGCCAGATGCTGTTTGTCTAGTTTAAATGGCTTGGTCCAGACATGTTTTTCACTCATTCACTTGATCGGCTTGTCTGGAGTCGGAAGCTGCCCCATGAAGAAAGGCCATATGTTACAAGCTATAACTTTGATAGAGTTTTGAGCAGATTAGTTTTAAGATTTGAGTCTTAAAGAGGGGAAAGTGAGAATGTCTATTATCTGTATAATAGCTTAAGCCTGGATTTAGTAAATCTGATTTTCATCCAAAGCCCTTGATTACAGATGAGGAACATGTTAGTAAAAATCAAATAATCCTCACAATTAAAGGAAAAGTGAAAATCAACCCAAATTAATACATTTAATAATTAGCAAAGGCATTAAAACTGTATTCTAAAACCAGAGAAAGAGACTCTACAGTGCTACAGTAAACAAATAAGATTACGTCATTGATCCAGAGCAGTGTGTTCTTTTAGAGTTCAACCAATGACAAAAATAGACTATGGCACATGTTCAATGCGACCAGTTAACAGAGAACAGTTATAGATTTTAAGACAATTTATAGACATGTATAATAAAAACAGAAAAATGCATGCTGACCAATGAGGTCAATTAGTAAACTAAGACATATTGTGAAAACATTGACCCCCATAAATGTCTAGAACTTAAGACCCCCAGCCCACACCACCTCCACCATCAGGGCATCTGGTGAGATGAGGCTAGTCATTGTAATTAGGTCAAGCAAGGTGCTTGTAATTTCATGCCTATTTGAACCCTTTTAATCTTTCGAACTGTTATGTTTAATCTTAACTGGTCAATGAGCTAGTCAATACAAAATTATAAATAAGAAATCAATTAAATAATAATTATGTAGCTACAAAAAATGCTTTCTTTTTTTACAAGACATTTTCTGTATTTTAAGCATGCACTTTTATGCATTTGATACAATCTAATTAATTAAGGATGTTAAAAACTCAAGCTTGTTTTTTCAGCATTTTTCAAACATTTTAAATAGACTTACATTCAGTGCAGCTAATATTATTTTATTATATATTTTTATATTTCAATAACTGATTCAATAAAGTAGGCCATAAAATGGTGGTACTTCTAAACATAATCCTTTAAGATGTTTTTTTTTATGTGACATTAGTATTTCTTGAGCCCCTGGAAAATGTAATGGAGATGATGAATGTAAAATGAAAAATGTAAAAAGCCTCTATTTAATCATGAATTCATTTAAAATCAAGCAACAACTTGACTTTTTTAAATGTACTTCTTTCATCATACTTTGCACAGACACATTTCATAAAGTATCATCAAGTTATGTCATAATTTGACTTCATCAACATTTGTGCAAAGCAGATGTGCCTTTGTTTTGGAGTTTACCGCAATAGTTACGTTTTAACCTTCAGTATAAAACACATATTGATTAATGCCACATGAACATGAGGTATTACTCACACATTGTTCACAAGTTATCAGAAAAGAAATTAGAAAAAGAAAAAAAATTACAAAAAATTGAGACTTTTTAAAATATTATATGTTTTCTGAGCTTTTTTGTTCTTAACTTTTTCCAAAGGGGTACTGTATAATTTGAAATCATTTATAAAATGTGACAGGTTTGGTTTACAAAGAGCCCATTTTGTTTTGTGTATATGATACTTTCCTAATACAATAAATAGCTGTATAATATATTGTTCATTACTTTCCAAATTATCTCTCTCAAAATAAAAAAACACATCAATTTCTACCACACGACCCAATTTTTTACTTATATAATTTTCCGCATCTTTCCAGAAAATTCTTGAGTAGATACAATGATAAAACAGATGTAAAATTGTTTCTTTTTCCTGACCACAAAATTCACAAGCGTAGGAAATATTAAGCTTAAATCTTTCCAAAACATGTTTAACAGGATAAATTCTATAAAGGACTTTGTAAGACACCTCCTTCATTTTGTTATTGACACAAAACTTGTTCAATATTTTCCAAGTTTTATCCCAGTATATATCATTAAATACGGAAGACCAAAAAAATCTTGCTGCAGGAAGGGAAACAAAACATAGGGTATTTCTTATAATATTATTTCTACATTTTTGTTTCAAAATATTAACATTACCGATGTATATACTACCACAAAAGTCATCCATAGTAATTTGCAATGAATTACAATTCTTTAACAGAAATACAACACTCTTTGGAATTGCATCAAGAACAACAGCAAATTCTCTTGGTTTAACTGGTAATTGGAATTTTTCAAGAAATTCAGTGTATGAAAGCAAATACCCTTCAGTAGTTTCGTGTAGGTCCTCAGTGACCTCTTGACGTGATGATGTATTGCGTGAGGTCGTGCTGGTGGGTCACATGACCGGAGATAGACGGAAAGTTGTGGTTTAAAAGTGCATGTTTTTTATTTTTCTTGTCAACAATGACAATCGTTTCGCTAGATAAGACCCTTATGCCTCGTTTATCGTTTAGAGTCCTTTGAAACTGCAATTTTAAACTGCATTAAACTCCATTAAAGTCTAGTAAAATGAGAAAAATCCTGGAATGTTTTCCCCAAAAAACACAACTTCCTCTCGACCGAACAAAGACATCAACATTTTGGATGACATGGTGAGTAAAAAATTTTTTTTTTAAGAAAATTGACTAATTTCATTTCATTTCATTTTCAGGTTTATTTAACAGGGACAATGCACATCAATAATACATTTAAGTAATGTACAATGTGCCAGAATTAGCCAAAAGGCTATTTTACATCTGTTGTCCCTGGACAGATCGCATGATGTCACACCTAAAAAGATAAAAATATTATGATCATACATACAATTTTAATACAATAAAAAAGAAAAATATGAGTACAAGTATACAAAAAATAAAAACAAATAGTCAATATAAAAACTTCGACTCAGCACTTTACACATGAGTGACGATAATTCTTAAAGAATTCTTAAAGATAATTCTTTAATAGTGTATAAGTTAAGATATTAGACAGGCCTTGTAAACGGGTGCTGGCTTCCATATCCTGCTATCTGATAAACAAAACAGCAACAGTCAAACTAATAAAGCTGTATAAAGCTGGAAGATGATGATTTGACAGTCTACTTAATCCATATGACGTAGTCATGTCATGATTAACTTTATGTTTAAGTAATATACACTAAGGCTATAATGTATCTTATAATGTAGACACGCAAAGACTTAGTGTTTTCTGCAATGTGTGAAATATATTGCCATCTACTGTCCCAACAAAAACACTTCAAGCTGTCACAGACACAATAGACACCCTTGCTACATGGGCAGACGCATTTTGTTTCATTTACAGGGAGGCGTTTGTGTTGTCATTTTAATTGCCGCTAGATGGCACCAGCGAGTTGGTTGTAATATGTATAAACTACTCAGCTGCTAGTTACCTCAGTTGTCAATAGTGGCTGTCCTTAAGGTCCTACATGCAATAATAAAGTACTTTAAGCCGTCGTTATTTTAGCTATTAATAAATGGGTAAAAAACAACAGCAATGCTTTACAGTTCAAGCAGGGTTATTGGCTAAATATTTTAAATGGGCCTATGTGTTTCCCAGTTTGCCCTTCTTCAATATCTGAGATAAAATGCTTATATCTTGACATTTAGAGAAGCTCTTGTTTATACGATCACTTTACAGACACTTTTAGAAGCCATATTTAGTCTCTCAAAGAACATGTTGGGACAGACATATGGTCATCATATGTCAGCATGTCTCTACAGCTCAGGAATGCTATTCTCCTTTTGTAATACGAGCATATCTCCCACCCTTCTCTTAGTTTCCACAATGAGTGCCCGTCCAAGTTTCGAATTTGGCTACAATTATAAGAGCAAACTAGTGTTGCTTTTAGAACAACAGTACTTTCACAAAGTATTTTCTTTAGCTATAGAATTAAATGATAAATTGGTACAACAAAGAGGAAATGTATCATAATTCAAACAAAGCATTTCATTCAGTCATCACATAAGTGAGTGACATGAGTTTGAAACAAAATGTGATTTTGCAGAAAAATACACTGGGACTGGCTAAACCATGCTTGTTCGACTTAGTATTTAATCCACAACACTCCTTTAGAAGAAAGATTTCTATAGTAAATCTTGTGATTACTGCATAAAAATGCATCGAGACAAAAGTAATGCAACTATAAAACAACCACTACTACTAATGGATTCATTTAAGTATGTATATCCATGTTTTAAATAATGGAAGATGTAAGGTTTTACACTGAAACATGAAGTTTGTGTTGGATTCATAGTTCAGTCTTCTCAAATTTAATTATAAAATTAAACTAGACATTTGCAATTTATAGGTAAAACGATTAAAAATATGAAGCAAATTTCTCTTTAGAAATTTCTAATTATTTTATATTGAACATACACACAATTATTTTTTCCATCACAAAAACATTTTATTGACCATGTATAGTACAAAACAACTACTTTAAATAAATTTACCCCCATTTCCATTTAATCCCAATGGGATTCCTAAAATTCTGTACAATAGTGTGGGTTCTCGGCATGGCCATAACCTCTCAAATGGATTTATGAGCTCAAATGTCAAAATGTTGGCAGGAGAAAGATTTATGAGATCAGAGATCCCTAAGGCTCAAGTCAGTGAAATCTTCATAAACTGAAATCTATAACTAAGCTGGACTCTTATAGGAACTCTTTATTGTTATTTATCAGTGGCCCATACTACTCTTAAATTGAAAGTATTGCCTACATATTGTACAATGTGGACTGATTCTGAACATTTATCTATGAAAACATCTCTTCTGGGTGAGTCCAAGGCATCAATTTGTATTGCTGCAAGCTACATTATGTCCAAAAATACCATACATCACTTAAGTTCCACTGATACACATCATCACCCTCCATTCCCCCTCTAGAAATCTTAAAATTGGTGAATAGGGCCAGTTTTTCGGCGGATACCAATACGTCAGCTATTTCCCATTTCCAGAAGTATGTTGGTTGTTAAAATTCTGTTCAAGGGTGTGTGAGGCACACATCTAAAGCCTGGGTATCTCTGATCAGCAACGTTTATTTTCTGTCACACCTCCAGGGGGTTTTGAGGCCCTTCAGCCCCCTGTGGAGAGTCTGGCTGGAGCCTGCAGATGGGTTTGTTGCACATGGGACAGACACTGCGAATTTCCAGCCACTTCACCAGACACCTGAGAGGGAGACAAGGTGAAAAGAGGAGAAAGGGAGAGAGGGGGCCATTATGCATCAGCTATCTATAGCACTGTAACATCTACCAGTGCATTATGTCACAAGATGAGACTTGAAAGGGAAATGGTATTCCTTTTAAAAAACTAAAACTGCTGAATGTCTTTCATAGCTTACTAATAAGTGGTTCTCCTGTTTTCATTCCTGTTTTTGTGCCTCCAATGTTCAGGAAATTTTAAGGCATTGCTACCGCCACACTAAATCACGCTTAAATTGTTTTCAAAGGAACAGCTGTATTTTGATGATATTTAGAAAATGCATCAATCAGGTTTACAGTAAATATACAGTAAATAAAAATATAACAATGTCATAAATGTTTTGGATCTTACTTCTTGTGAAAAGCATGAGAACAAGGGCAAACACCTAATTCATCCCGACTTCGAAACTCCTCCAGGCAGACGGCACAGGTCTGCTACAAAAATAAAATAAAAACATAAAACTGTTTTAAATATATTTAAATAATTGCAATGCATCGTGCATTTATATTTAGGCTATTAAGGGAAACATACTGTATTAGACACATACACACTGAAAATTATTCAGTTGTTTCTACCCGTGGTTGCATAAAATACAGACAAACCCATTCGTTGGATTAAATTAACCAATTCTAGTTTTCTTTCAAAACATTGTTGGGTCAAAGATGGATATTTTCTAGGATCACCAGCAGTTGGGGTTGTCATATTAACCAAACCATGGATTAAAACAAATAATTTTATAAAAGATTTTTTAAGCATTACTTACTCCAAGAAGGCTCAACTTTTTCCCTGGCCCTTTAAGAACAACCTAAAGTAAGAAGTAATATAAATTTTTACATTAGATCAGACACAAAGCTACATCATTATCTGTTTGGCATGAAGAAAAAATACCTCATTATATCCAAATTGTTCCTGTGTGCTTTGACGCCTCAATCTGTTAAATATAAAGCAAGAATGTTTGATCATGTGGGCCTAAACATTTTTATTAATTTGAGCAAGAAAAATATAACTTCCACAAAATTAACTACATTTACTTTTTAAACTCTTTTTAAACTCTTACAGTGCAGGCCAGATAAAGTATTTTATAAGTTTGAAAACAGGCTGTCAAACGATTAATTATAATTAATCACATACAAAATAAAAGTTTGTGTTTATTTATGTGTGTGTACTGTGTGTAATTATTATGTATAATTATGTATAAATACACAAACATTCATGTATATTTTTAAGAAACATACGTACTTAAATAAATCAATTTATATATAAATACATTTTTTTACATTAATACATTATGTATTTATATATACAATACTGTGCAAAACTTGTTGTTTTAAAAGTTTTAATGTCCATCCATTTTATTTTTCAATCTATTTTATTAAGATACAAACAGAAAATACAGGAAATATGTACAAAAAATAAAATGTATTTATGCATGAAGTAAAAAGACAAATTTCTTTAAAATTAGAAATTAGGATTTAATTTTATTTATGTTTAAGAGATCCTGCAGTTTCCTGCTATTGCTCAAGTGGAAGGCGAGTTTACCCTAAAAACTTGACACATCAGTTTACTTTTTATACAGTTTTTAATACTACTGTATATACACATTTCCTGTATTTTCTGGATGTATTCTTTTAAAGAAACTTAGAAACAAATTACATATGATCACTATAACATTGCAATAACAACAAATCTAATTGTGGCATGGTGGCCTAAGACTTTTGCAGAGTACTGTACACAAACTTTAATTTGTATGCGATTAATTATGATTAATCGTTTGAGCCCTAAAATACATTATATTTTTAACAGACTGAATGGTACCTGAGCAGGTAGCAACAGAAGATCATGCTCAACATGAAGATGAAGAGGCCTATCCCAAGAATGATGTCATAAACATTGAGTGCAAGAGGACTGCTGACATCCATGGTCAATATGCAAATCCTGTCGGTTGTCTGTAAGTCAGGATCACACAGGCATCCTGCAAAAGCACAAAGCAAGCAGTTCAAACTCTAGGGTGAAAGTTTTTAGGGTGAGAGTTTATAGGCTGAGAGTCATATGAGATGCAAGGCTGCTTAACAGTTATTTGTGCTTATCAGCAAGTTTTGAATTTGATTCATTCTGTTATGCGAGTGGGTTGCACACTTCTTTCTGTCAGACCCTTGAAAGACAACACACATCAGTGTGATTCTCATGTGTACGCATCTCACTGGCCCTTGCATGCATATTGCATACTCTGAGCCGGTGGACTGTCCTCGTGTTTCTCAGCTCTGTGTAACACAGCTCTCATTGTTGGACCTCGCTGAGCAGAATGAACTTTTCACTGTAATACATCGGTTAAACTGAAAAACAAGAGATGTCATGGTGGTGTTGGATGATAATCGTTTTTGTTTAAGAGCCTATTATGTACTGCATAATTTACTGTATTATGTGAGCTCTTGCCTTAAGTACATGTATTATTTCCTTTGCTTATAAAACGTGCTGTGGTGGTACCATGGTGCAAAGATACTATCAGATTGTAATTCTACGGTGCTTGATATACAGTGGTACTTAATTATTAGCGTATTTATGCACCATTCACTTATTCCAATGGCACTATGGCTCCGGCAGTACCATGGTACTGCCATATGATATGTTTAAAAATGCCACCGTGCAACATCCATAACATATTATACAATATACTTTTCGCTACATAAAGTACAAAAAAAAGGAAAATTTTGATGTAATTTGCAATTTGTTGTGAAAAAAAACTATTTTATTCAACAAAATAATCATAAAAACTTTTCTTAAATTATTGCATTGTGATTTATTGAACCCAGTCTCATGGAGTTGAGTATAAATAGCACGAAGTGTAAAAATCATGCAATACATAATTTGGCGTGCATATGATACGCCAGTCCTCCCCATTCACCCAAACGGCACATCTTTTTTGTTGTTTTATTTATTAGTTTCTCAATTTTTGGGCTTTTTTTTACCATTGTCGCTTGGGTTTAGGGTTAGAACAACTTTTTGTTACATAAAAATGACAAAATAAATAAAACGACAAAAAAGATGTGCCGTTTAAGTGAATGGAGAGGACCGGCGCACCATATGCACGCCAAATTGGAATTTGGCGTATGTATTGCACGATTTTCACACTTTGTGCTATTTATACGCATCTACACGAGACTGGGTAGGATTTATTTAGCTATTTAAGCCTTCATTTCAACTCCTTGTTTAGTGTACCTTGTTGACTTTCATTATTAAAACAATGATTTTAACAAATTATCAGTGGTTTAACCTTTGTCTTTTCAATGCAAAACAACACCAAAAACCAATCAGATGGGTTTGTTACAAGCTACTTATTCTGTTCAAGTAATTATTGAATTGATATTGACCAAATCCTTAGCAATATTGATGTTTCTGCAGGACTGTAATGTCTAAACAGTCATACAGAAATCTAATATATTGCCACATAAACGCGTGTGAATATATTTGAATATATTGAATTTCTGTGTGGGTATAAACATTTGAACAGTGACAAAATGGACACAAATGTCATTGTTCTGGTGTCAATGAGATAAAAACAAACAAGAAACCCTCCATTGTAGTAAAGCGTGTGGGCAATAAAAATTAAATGGTCTACTTGTGCCTGGCTTTAAATGTTTAATAAGTGAGACTTAATAAATGCTCAAAACAATTAACACTAACACTGTAAATCCTTTAGTATACTTACATTAATACAGACATTAGTACAAATATGTTTTATGTTTGACAGTAGTGGGGATTTAAAAAACATGTGTGTTTTCATGTAAGTTGGACTTTGAAAACATTGTGTATGCTTTAATACAAAAAAAAATAATGATTGATGGGCGGTAATTTTTAATGGGGCAACTGCATACCGAAACAGGATAACATTGATCAGTGTATCAAGCTCTTAAGATAAAAGCCAGACTTTTCAGTCATTAAACAAAATAATGCATGAAAAACAGAGACAGAGAGATAAGTAGAAAGTGCTCATTTGGCAAAGAGAATGAAATCTAGGCAATTGTGAAGTCTAGGCAATAGTGTGTGCAAAAACGTAAACATAAGTGGTGTGCCCTTTCTGCCATAAAGCCACCATCTGCTTCATCTGTGTGAGGAAAAGAGGGGGAGGCAAGTAGATGTGGTAGCCTCATCAACCCAGACAGAAGAAACAATAACAACTGATCTCTGGGGCTAAATGCTGCCAAACACAACAGACACAGACATACAGATACAATGTCTGTCTTTCTTTCCCAAGTTAGTCACACATAAGTTCAGGTCACAGAAGATGCTGTGCCAATCAGCAGAAAGGAAAGGAGGCTTGACTTTTTACGTGACGGGGTAGCAGTAATATAAGAAGGATTTTGGTTAAGCATAGAAAGGCAACGAAAGGGTGAATAACTTACCAAACATCACTTTTTATGTCGCCAAATGCAATAACCCCTTATGATTCATACTCACCGTTGGATGGGATTCATAAAATCAGGGTTTTTCCTCGACTAACTATCCAGTAACTTCCTGTGCTGTTTGTTCAGGAAGACAGTGTTGATACTTGGCCAAAGGAGTGGGCACTCAAAAATCTGATAAATATTTGAACTCGAGCAGTGCCACAAACAGTAAGGCTTAGAAAAACAATGTTCTGCGTTAACACATCATGATCACCCACCAGACCCTCGCAGACGCATTTGCAAAAGGCATTCGATTTTGTTTTTCTTCACTTGAAGCATTCTTAGAGACAAACCAGTCTTTGTTAAAAGCCATGCCAACACTGGCACAGATATCAGCCTCTACTCTACTGTATGTCTTATGCAACCATAGGCATGTTAATGCTTTTATAAGATCTTTTCTGAAACATTTGCAACGTGTGTCCTTCACATTACCAAAGAAAAACAATGACATATTTAGGAGTCTTATTTCATGTTTATAAAAATGTACACAGTGTCACCATTTCCTTCAAAACAATGTTACAGTGCTCACCCTTCCTCTGCTGCCGCCAACCACTTTCCTCCAGTCAGCTTGTTTTCCTGTGTCTCCTCTCAAGATTATCCCTCACGTTACAATCAGACGCTTTCCCCGGTAACAAAGGAAAAGATGAGCTGTGGCACACAGCCGTCAGAGCGAGAGGTTGTACCCCATTCAAGCTGTGAGAGGCATCGGGCTGTGTCTTCTTCACACCATCTGCCCTGGCATCTCAGTTTAGCAAAAAATAAAGACTAGAACACATTCTCCAAAACGTCCTGTGTGTTTTCTGTTGCACAATACGCCAACTCTGCCTCCACGTAATGGTGCCAGTGACTTCTCTCCTGCTCAGTTTGTAAACAGATCTTCGCTCATGTGATTCGGCGTCTGGATCTCAGCTCTGCTTTCACCCGCCCCTTCCTCGCTCTCCCCCACTCCCCTCCTCTCTCCCTTTCGCTCCCCCTTTTCCTGTCTGTCTCATGCTTTTAATCAGCCTTCTGCTTTTTCCCAGCTTATTAGGGATATTAACAGGTTGACGATGATGTAAAACAGGATCAGAATGAGAAATGATGATTGATTCACTTTGCTAGGCTGGCTGTCATAAGTAACAAAGAGAAACAGGGGAAATAGAAAGCAAGTGGGTACTACAGGGAGAGAGGGGTACACTGCCAGAAATAAAGATACAAATGTAGTCACTGGGACAGTAACTTTTTAAAGGGTCCTTTGTTGTACCAATACATCTATTTAGAGGTACACTGTAAAAAATAAAATGTTGGTTCAACTTTAAAAAATAAGTAAGTTACCCTGTTGTCTTAAAGGTGGAATATGTAGAATTCGCCACTAGATGGCACCATCAGCAATAATAACAAATGACGTAGATTAATGACGCTCTGAAGCAGCGTGGAATTATTAGGGCCCGAGCACCAAGGAGCAGGCCAGAATGTCAATATCATCTAAAGTATCATCTAAAGGCCTTTGCGATGCTAAATTGCGGTGATCTTGACTTTTCGTTGAATGGTGTGTCCGTGGCGGCCTACCAAATTTCTGCGTTTTGTCATAAAACAGGAAGTTGTTAACTAAGGCATACAATTTCCAATCTGACCCACGCTTCACATGTTTGAAAAGGATCTTGGCCTGAACACATTTCCATGCCAATATTCATCTTCAGTCATAGTGCCACCTAGAGGCAGCAGGAAATGCCATGTTTTACGTTAGGATTTAGGGCGTTTTCACATTAGCACTACCCGGGTTCGATTGACATCAGAGTTCGGTACATTTGGATGATGTGAACGCTGTCTTCCGAACTAGGGTGCGCACCCGCGAAACGTACTCGGGTCCGCTTAAAAAGGGTGGTCTGGTGTCTGGTTCTATGAACTCCAGATCGGTTTGCTGCTGATGTGAATGCAATCGTACCAAATCGCGGAAGTGAACCGCTGTTAATTACGTATTATATGGAATGTCCCACCAAAACAGACGTGTGTGTTTGTGTGCATGCACTTACCTTGACAACAAAATGCATAGAATGCTTGCTTGACTTTTGTTCTCATTTTTTTAAACCTTTGGTTTCGTTTTCAAAGAAATAATACAGAAACGCACTTGCGTCTGTCTGCCCCAAACATACTAAAGTCGTTTCAATGACAACGGGCTGTCCGCCGACGTCAATTTTTGCGGGGGCATTCAGAAATCATCTCTCTGCTTGCAGTTCGTCAATCACGCTTGTCGTCTTCTCGTTTACAGCGGTTGCCAAGCAACATGAGAACGTGCCGGCTGCAGCTTGAGGATGCAAGCGTACGCAGTTCCGATGCAAAAATAATATGTGAACACAGTCCATGGGGGGCATGGGGAGGGGGGAGCAATCGAACTCGGGTTCGGACCAGGCAATCGCACCAAATGTGAAACCGCCCTTACTGCTCTTAGAGATTTAATCAAATCATCATCATATCTAGTCAGACTGATCTTAAGCCCTTGGCGATGATAAATAGCAAAGATCTTGACTTTTCGTTGAAAGGCGTGTCCGTGGCAGCCTGGCAAAATATGATGTTTCGCCATGAAACAGGAAGCTGTTGAAATTCAGGCATACATTGTCCGATCTGCCCCTGACTTTACACGTTTGATAAGGGTCCTGGTCTGAACACATCAACATGGCATAATTCAGTAACAGTCTTAGTGCCACCTAGAGGCAGCAGGAAATACCATGTTTTATGCTGTGACTTGCTGCTCTTAGAGATTTAACCATATCAACATCATATTTCATAAGTCTAATCTAAAGAACTTGTGTGATGATAAATAGCGACAACCTTAACTTTTCGTTAAAGGTGTGTCCATGGCGGCCTCGCAAAGCATTGTTAAATGAATCGCATTGCATTTTTTACAGCCTAAACAAGCTCAAAAAGTCATGAAACGGTGCACACATGTCAAATGTCCCCCCGCTATGTTAAACGTACAGATACAAAATGTGGTAGGATCATGTATCACTTAAAGACCTACAAAAAAGCCTCTTGGAGCCATGTTGTAAACCACACAGGTTTTGAATTTTCTCTGGAATTAGAGTGCAAATTTTGCCATTTCTGGCCTCCGTAATTTAACGAACTCCTCCTAGAAATTTAATCAGATCATGATCACCATATTTGGTCATGTAAAGGCCTTTGCGATGCTAAATTGCGGAGATCTTGACGTTTCGATGGAGGGTGTGTTCGTGGTTGCCTGCCAAATTTCTGTGTTTCGCAATGAAACAGGAAGTTGTTCCAAGTGCTTCATATGTTTGATAAGAGTCCTGGCCTGAACACATCATCATGGCAATATTCAGTAAAAGTTATAGGGCTACCTGCTGGCAGCAGGAAATGCCATGTTTTAAACAGGGATTTACTGCTCATTTTTGTATTGTATGTATTCAGATCATGATCATATTTGGTCAGTCTGCACTTAAGGACTTCACAATGATAAATTGTGAAGATCTTGACATTTCGTTAAAGTAAACTGTCCGTGGCGGCCTGGCAAAGTTTGATGTTTCGCCATTAGAAAGCTGTTGTAACTCAGGCATACAACGTCCGACCTGTCACAGACATCATACGTTTGACAAGGGTCCTGGCCTGAACACATTAATGTAACAAAAATCAGTTACAATCATAGCGCCACCTGCTGCACACAGGAGGTGTGGCACATCAAAGTTCCTTTGAATATCCACCTATATTTACCCACTTAAATTTAAATCATAGGGTGGCGGTGCACATGTGTGTGAGGGCCCTCCATCGCTGCTTGCAGCTTTAATTGGATTTGCAGTCTTTAACTCAACCGCTGATGGACATTAATCAGACACGAACGAGAAATCACGTTGACGGATAAGGTAATCAAGTCTTATAAATTTTGTGTTTGATGACATTGTTTTTTTTCATTATGTAAGGTTATATTTGATGTTCAAAACGAAATTGTTAGTCATAGATTTTACAGTAACAGAGTCCAAATTCGATGGTGTGTTAACACAGCACAGAATTAAGTGTTCAAACTTACCATCTACAATGATTTTTCACATAATGTATTGGCAGTACAAATCTTATTGTGATGTTATGATGTAAAATTATGATAGACTGTACAATAGCAAACTCTATTAGTAAGTGTCTTATTGCTGTACAATACAGGGGTCACCACCACCGTGGTAGCCCGCACAGAGTCTGTGAGGTGCCCGCCAAAGCACATTCTATTAAAAGTCTCAACTGTAATATTTATTCATTACATATTTTTTATATTAGCTTGCTTGGTTTACGTATGTTAAAATTTTAAACAATACTAAAACATATAAACAAGTCAAATAAAATAAAATAAACAAGTAAAACAAAAAAGTTTTAAGAAGACTATATCAAAAAGTAGCCCTCCAGATTGTTTTATACATTGTGGTAGCCCTTGCTTATAAAAAGGTTGGAGACCCCTGGTACAATACCTCTTGATGTGCATTATATCGTCCGCGGGAAGACGCACTGATTACAGTCTCACATTAATGTTGTGATCGATATAATAGCATACGATTTTTGAAGAGTTACGAATCAAAACAACTCACCCGTAATGTAAAACACAAGCAAGATCAGCATCTCTGTCTAGTTGTCACGAAGCTCTATACAGATAATGCAACGGCGATAATGATTCTTTTTCTCGTATTGTTCCAAACTCTTCTTGGGTCGTTTGGTTGGCCCGTACGCTTACGGGAGCTGTCTTTGCTGACACAACCAGCGGCAGACGGTAAAGAGATCTAGTCCATAAACAAGCGCGTAATCCGACCGGCACAAATGCATACTTCCGCATTTGTACACGACACTATAGGCTTGTTCAGATGCGCCTTGCCTCGCCTCGTCTGAAATATAGGCGAGAGTAGGCGGCTGCAGTGAGGGGAGTAGTGGAAAAAAGTGCAGGCAAGCCCGTGTTCCAACGATCTGTGCTACAGGTGCTACCTCTCAGAATGAGCTACCTACACACTCTGCCCATGCGTATTACGTTGTCACACTTGTAAGGCTCATATCTGAAGTCATTAAGATGTTTATAAGGAGAATGAACAAAGGTGAACTGTTCGTTATTGGAAAAGGTTACTAAATGTTGGGATGTAATCTAAGTCTAAAGGTAATACAAATTATTTTCTGTGTGAAATATAAACGGCTCACAGTACAAATAATTCAACATCAATACAAACGTTTACAGGAATTCGTTAAAAATATAAATGTCATAAAGAATACTATAGGAATAAAGTTTTCAGAATTAGGAAGTCATCAGCTGACATCCCCGGGCCAATGAGCATTAAGCTGTGTCATCAGCAAGTCTTTCCATCTTGCTTTTCCTCTACGCAGTTGGTGGAGACCAACTGCGCCCGACTGCAGAATCCGACGAGCCCGCCTCGCCATCACGAGAGTTATTTGGCACATGTCAGCGTGACATGAGAGCAAGTCGGACGTAACTCGGGCTGCGTCTGAAACCGTATACTGTACAGTAGGTACTGAATAAGATGAAGTACCTACTTACTTGCCGTTAAAACAGTAGGTACTGTATAGTATAAATCCTGGTAGTATGAATGAGATTCGGACGTACTACATCCGCCATGTTGCTACATCACGTGACATACGTCATCATCACGTCATATCATTCCAGCGCGAAAACAGCCGCATGCCTCTTCTTCTTCGTTGGATAACTCCTCTGCCAGGGCATCATGGGATAGTAAGTGTCCATCGTATGCACACTGCAAAATCTAACCGGAAGTACTTTTTTTCAAATACTATGTATTCGGACATACTACTCACCTCGCCTTCTGCTTTTGACGTACTATATGAAGTAGGCGGTTTCGGACGCAGCATCAGACACTAGGCTTGTTCGGCTTCATGCGGCGTCGCAAGAACCGACAGCCGGATGACATCAAAGTACCGCGAGAACGATTAGAGAAATTATACGAAGTCTAATTTCGTCTCGCTCTCGCGGTACTTCGACGTCATCCGGCTGTCGGTTCTTGCGGCGCCGCATGAAGTCGAACAAGCCTACTTTTCTTACCGGCATGCATCTCACGGCGATCACCGGTGATCGATTCTGCGCAGATTTGCTTTTCTCAAACGAGCTTGTGCATTTAACTTTCCAATAAAAAAAAATAATCTCAAACGAGCCTATTGTTGTCATGTGCTTTTTACGTCAGTAAAGGCAGTAACAAAGGGTCACGTGGATATTAACGTCATTTACAGGAGACTGCACTGCCCCATGTCAATGTGTTGAATGGCAATTTTCTCACGATTTACAAGTAGGCCTAGTTGAAAACATTAGAGATAATGATAGTAATCAGTTGGACAAAGTATATAACACTGGCCTAGTGGTTTTTGGATATTTTACTGCAAATATCTTACAAATTGCACCTTTAAAATTTTGAGTTAATTTAACATAAAAATATCAGTTGACAAAACAGTTTTACACAACTTTTTTATGTTAACTAATATTGCTTAAGTTGAATTAAACTCAACATTTTAAGGCAACTTGGTAACTTGCTTTTTTAAGTTTTACCTCCTAAACCCGAGCTTGCATTTTAGATTTCTTGGGGTTAGGAAGAACCAATAAATATAATAAACTAATATTTTTCTTTGAACATAAAGCAGTGTAATTTTCCATGTTTGTGTACAACAGGTTCCAGTTACACAGAATTAAGCAATGGCGGCTCGTGACTGCTCTTTGTAAGGGGGCGCAAATTCAAAACATGTGTTCGAAGGGTCATGTGTTTTGCTTGCGTTTTCAATGTGTTTGTTGCTTCATGTGAACCATGCGCATCACGTCTTTTGTCAAAATAAGTGCCCGCTGCACACGCGTCAAAACCGTTAATGATAAAAGAGACGCCCACATTCACAAAATACACTCAAGACATGAGATTATGCGAGTATCTGGCACACGCGATCGTTTCTTTTATCAAAAACCCTTTAGACGCGTCCGCAGCAGGCACTTATCTTGACAAAACACGTGAGGTTCACTCGACGGGCGAACACAAATTTTGAAATTACGAACCACACACATGACGGGTCACATACATGTTTTGACGAACTTCGCATTGTGCACTCTCGAAAAAAGAAGTCACCGGCCGCCACTGTGGAATTAGGTATTATGGTGCAAACAACAAAAATGTGATGTCTTCTTAGGAGGTTAAAAAGAACCAACAAATCTTTTTTTTAAACTGTTTTAGACCTTTAGGTACGAATTTGTACTTTCTGAAAGTACCACACCAGTTTCGTACCTTTATTTCTGAGAGAACACAATAGACAGATTTAACAGGGAATATTTTCTTGGGGATATTTTAACATAAATCCTGCCAAATACAAACTAATTGTAAACATAAAACATAATGAAATTGAGCATGTGACAAATTCACTGACATTTAATTGCCGTTTTAGTCAACTGATGTAGGCAACAGTTTTTCGCTCATGCTAGACACACAGATAAACAGCCCGCATGCATCTAATTATGAGATTAGAAGCATCAAAGTTTGATTTCAATCACTGATATCCACATTTGACATGGCCTTAGTCAATATTAAATATATCAAGGTTATATTTTCACAGAATGATCTTTACATTATTTAGTATGATTTTATGTAGACAACAGTACAGAATATCACACACATACAAAAAAACTTTTGCTGGGTTTTCACAGGCAGGGTGAAATACAAATTATAAAAACACTCAAAACCATTTATTTCTTAACTTTTTGTTATATGAGCCTTTTCCACTGCATAGAGCCTTCTGTACCAAAGTAAATGGGTCAAACCTTTGTTTTTAGGATGATTTAGAGATGATTAAACTTAAGTGGATGCATGCCAGTGATTATACTGCTTGGGTGTTTCTTAATTCTTGTCCATCCTTTCTTATTCATATATTAATTCATATGCAAATGTATCATAGCAAAGGCACTTTATTGGTGAACAAAGAAGAACAAGAGGTCACCACAACCTGAGAGTGAATCATGTCTCTTAAAACAGATACTACAGTAAAAAGTTGTGCGTTATCAAAACATAACCATTTAAGTTGCCAGCGACGACAAAACTTCTACTTACACATAAATATCTAATAAAACAAAAACAGCAACCGTGAATTACAGTTTACAGTTCCAAATAATACCACAATGAGCAAATTAATCATCCAATAAAAATGAACAATTCATAATGCATTTTAGAGAAAACCCACCACCATTTAACATGTTCAATTATTTTTCAACAGACTAACAGTCATTTTCATTTGTGTAACTGGCCCATTTGTTTAAACGGCTGTACATGGGTGTATCATTGATCTCTCTGTACATGTAAACCCCTGTGATCCGGTTCCACTCCACACTGGGAATGACGCTCTTGATACCCCCACACTGTGTGAGAAGCTCCTTTTCCTGATTTTCCAATGCCACAAAGCCAAAGAAGCTCTTGACATTTTCAGCAGCGTGATATTTAGCGTGAACTTCAGCCGTACGCTGGAAAAGTTCTTGTTCATTGGAACGAAACTGGGACCAGTAAGCCTCTTGCTGATAGCCGAGGGCCGCACAGCAGTTTTTTAGACAGAGAAGTAGAAAGATGGAGAGGGCGAAGACACCCACCAGCAGCCAGCCCAAAAGCTAGAGGGGACAATGAAACAAAGTTATTGGCTTACATGTTGCAATTCAGACATACTGTTATGATACTATTATACAAGACACATACCTGAGATTCATACTTTAATCTGCGTTCAACCTCTCCATAGAAAGCCATCAGCGGAGCAGGTAAATCTTTACATGGAAACCGGGCCATGACTTTTGGAGCATCAGTAGTTGGAGGGAAATTGTCCAAAGTGGAGGGCTCTATAAACTCACTAAAAGCACAGACATACGCCTCTCCTCTCAGGAGGGAAATTACAGACCAGGTGACTGGAGCGACAATTGCTCTTCCCAGAATGGTGCCAAGCAAAGCAAAAGCAGCAGTCCCAGACAGTTTTCGGCATTTTCTCGTGCGGCACTCAGACACAACGTCCCAGATGTTTCTATTGAGCATTACCCCAATAACAAAGAAAGCAAGGGCGGGTACACCGATGGCAGTCACTCCATAGATGTAATTCTTTGTTGGTGAACATGGACAGCTAAACGCAAATATGTTGTATGCCGACTGACTGGCTATGGTTCCTAAACCTATAAGTCCATTAAAGATTACAACATCTTTACTCTTGAAGAAGAGGGCAACAAATTTGAAATACTCTGATATGAGTGCAGACATCTTAGGTTTAACAATAAGTCATTTAAAATGTAAATTTGACCAATAGTAAAACACAGACGAAGAGGAATTTTAATCTGCTTAGTCCTTTTTTTACATACTGTAACACAACTATGCAAGAAAATCGGTGCAAAACTAAAATAGCGCCATTACATGAATAAAATGTTTAAATAAACAGAAACATGCAGATATTGATTATTCTGCAAGTGTATTTTTATGAATATTATTACATGCACTTACAATATAAAGAGAGAAAGCCGCCGTTTGAGGAAAGTTTCGTCGGAGCGTCTAGTTACTGAGCCCAAATTAGTTACTGAAAAACATTTGGAAGACTTACACGCCAGGAAGTACAAATGGTCTCGCTGAACATCTACAAAGTTAAAAACACATCTAACCAAAAGTATACCGTAAGAGAGAGACGTGTTTAAAGCAAAGTTAATGTATGTGTAGCCGATGTTGTAGAAAGGACGCGTTTCTTTTAGCGCGCAATGCGCGATCCGCGCATACAGCTGTGAATCATCTCTGGTTTCAACCCCAGTGGAAAAAATGAGCTTTTACCTCAAAACAGGCTGGGCTTACACAGAAGCTAAAACATGAAGACAGTTTTATTCAGAGATATTAATAAAGCAAATCAAAAACTTTATGAAGTTTTCAAGGTTAACAATAGAAAGAACATGATTGAAAATGACTTTATTCATGTCTTCTTGTGCATTCAAAGAAACTTGTCATTTTCATTTTCGGTTTCCTTTCTTCTTGGGTAGTTGTAATAGGGGTGCTGATGGATGATAGCTTATCATTTATTCTGAACAAGTACCCGAGTAGACATCTGTGTGTATATGATGATGATTATCATCAGCTTATGCAATGTCTGAACAGTTAGCTGTGGCAGAATTGATGAAAGAGATAAACTGATTTCCTCTGCTTGACACTCTGTGCAACTGAGACGAGAATAGGTTGACTTAGATACACTTGCACTTTTTTTGTGTAAAACAAAGAAAATGTTTCTTTTAATCTTTTTAAACTTTTCGCTTTACCATTATTTTGCCAACTCATATTTTAGATGAATTAAAGAACAAGAGAAAATAGTGTGTCATGAAAATCTTGCTAAACCTGTTTCTTAAGAAATGTTTGGCCAACCACCAGGTGATGCGTGTGACACTGCACATCACAAAGCACCTAAAAGCTGCAAGTTGTTTTGTTGCCAAACTTAATTTAAAATATCCTAACCTATTGATATGCACTGAAAAAATAAAGGCTGGATTTACTTAAAAATATAGTGCATGATTTTTGCATCCATTTAAGAAATTCATTGCTAAAATTCCACTTAAAAAAGTGGATGCAAAAATTATGCACTATATTTTTAAGTAAATCCAGTCTATTCTTTTTTACAGACATATTTGTTTATTATGAATAACTTACAGACACATCGTGGACCTCTTTACTATTCTGGCATTTTCTTGAATCTTGTGTTGTACTACAGATAGCTCTTAGCAGATATCAAGCATACATCTCACTTGTAAGTTGCTTTGGAAAAAATAGTTAGTTAAAAATAGTTGTTTCTAAAAAAAATGGTACAGCTAACCCCACTGAACTAAAAGCAATCCATCATAACTTCTGTCACGCCAACCCAAATAAAGCTACAGTGTATGCATATGACTTTTAAAACTGGTTAATGTAAAAGACTCCCATGATTTGGAAAACTTAGGCCGAGCCCTTCATACAGTTGTTTTGCATCCTCAATGCGCCTTTAGCTAAATCTTCAAAGCAGATAAGTCAGTGGTCTATCAGGCAGACTTAGAAAAAAACATGAAATGGCAACCACAACATAAATCAGAAAAATATTAACATAAAGTGTGTGAAATATTGAATTGGCAAAATTTCCTTTGGGACATATTACAAATAATACAGACTTCAAGTACAATGGGAAAATAACATTTTAGGATGTCAGTGATGTTTCTGGATTTATCACACACATTAATTGTTTAATTTAATAGGTTTGCAGACTTAAATGCTGAATTTCTGCCACCTACTTAAACCATGAATTAGACCAACTAACCTTAAAACTTCAAAAACAATAAGTAAAAGTGATGGTATATTGTTTTTATGTTTGGATTAAAAACAACTTCTTGTTGATTGTTAAAACTCTTAATACATTTGAAGATCTTTTTGAATATATACAGTTGTGTTCAAAAGTATTCAACCCCCAATGCTGTTAAGGGTTATAGGGAATTTAGTGTACATTTGTAATTGTATTCAGAATGAAATCCTACAATGACTTCTTAAAGAACCATATGCAACTAAAATGACATCAATTGGTTTTGTAATATAGTAGTAAATGTTTCTTTTGTGAATTCTTCATTGACACAATAATTCAACCCCTTAAAGAACTACCACTCTGAAGAACAGAGGTTCATTGAAGTGTTTTCAATCAGGTATTGAAAACACCTATGGATGTCAGGGAACAGCCATAAAGCCTAATAAGCACCAATTAGGCAGCTTTAAAATGACTGTGATACTCAACTCCTTCTAAACATTTACTGGTGTGGTTACAAACATGGTGAAGTCAAAAGAATGGTCCAGGAAGACAAGAGAAGAGGTGATTAATCTTCACAGGAAGGGCAATGGCTATAAGAAGATTGCAAAGATGTTAAACATACCAAGAGACACCATAGGAAGCATCATTCGCAAATTCAAGGCAAAGGGCACTGTTGAAACGCTTCCTGGTCGTGGCAGAAAAAAGATGCTAACTGCGACTGCTGTGCGCTATCTGAAGCGTAGAGTGGAAAAAAGTCCCCGTGTGACTGCTGAGGAACTGAGAAAAGATTTGTCAGATGTGGGTACTGAAGTTTCTGCTCAGACAATACGGCGCACCCTGCGTACTGAAGGCCTCCATGCCAGAACTCCCAGGCGCACCCCCTTGCTGTCTCCAAAGAATAAGAACAGTCGACTGCAGTATGCCAAAAGTCATGTGGACAAACCACAGAAGTTTTGGGACAGTGTTCTGTGGAAAATTAGAACTGTTTGGGCCCATGGATCAACGCTATGTTTGGAGGAGGAAAAACAAGGCCTATGAAGAAAAGAACACCTTGCCTACTGTGAAGCATGGTGGGGGGTCAATCATGCTTTGGGGCTGTTTTGCTTCTGAAGGTACAGGGAAACTTCAGCGTGTGCAAGGTACCATGAATTCTCTTCAGTACCAGGACATATTGGATGACAATGTGTTGCAGTCCGTCACAAACCTGAGGCTTGGGAGACGTTGGACCTTTCAACAGGACAATGATCCCAAGCATACCTCCAAATCCACTAGAGCATGGTTGCAGAAAAAAGGCTGGAACATTTTGAAGTGGCCATCGCAGTCACCAGACTTAAATCCGATTGAGAACCTCTGGTGGGACTTAAAGAAAGCAGTTGCAGTGCGCAAGCCTAAGAATGTGACTGAACTGGAGGCTTTTGCCCATGATGAATGGGCGAAGATACCCGTAGATCGCTGCAAGACACTTGTGTCAAGCTATGCTTCACGTTTAAAAGCCGTTTTAACTGTAAAAGGATGTTGTACTAAGTACTAAAATTGAATGTCACTTGGGGGTTGAATAAAACTGAAAATGATGTGAGCACAGAAAAGACATTTGTGGTTATTTCATTATAAATGTTATGTTATATTTGTCTGACCTACACATGCCTCTTTGATGTAATTTTAAGCAGGATGATTGAATGATCAAAATCAATGTCAAACCGGCCAAAACAATCAATTTCAGTTGGGGTTGAATAATTTTGAACACAACTGTATATATTTTAAAATTATTGTATCACATTAACAAAGCCTGACCAACTCTATTCCAAGTTACTGGCTGGTTTAAGTCAAGCCCATACTGCCACCTACATTAGGCCTACATGCTGTGCAACAAGTTGTGCTGTGTGATTTATGTGGAGCGATTATGCGATGTATGTTATCACGAGGACATCTGCTGGTGAAGAGCACGTCATTGCAATGGACGTTTCTTCCATAATTTTATTCACCGTCATCCTACGACAGTACAACATCTTTAGCCCTATAAAAGCTATTAGAAAAAAATAATTACTTACGCTTAATTTTTTTATTTTACAATTCATTTTGGATTGTATTAATCAATATTAATAAATGTGAATAATATGTCTGTATTGTATATGATGCAAAAGTAATTTGAGTTTCTGACATATATGTGCATGTATGATATATATGTGTAGTATAGAAAGTCTGTATCTTGTTTTAAAACTTACAGGGACAATTTCCCAGACAGGGCTTAAGCCTAGTCCCAGACTAAAATGCTTTTTAGGCTGTTTGAGCTTTAAAAAACACATATTTCATTGCTAAAAAACAATGTTATTTTGTGTATTTGGTATAATACAATGTGTTCACGTGGTTTATGGTTAAAAAACACATTATTTTCCACATACCGTACATTTTTGTAGCTCCAGATTTCACTTTCTTCCTGAAATGCACGGATTTGAAAAGCTCTGTGTCCCTGATTAGCCAGCTAATCTCTACGTTGTGATTGGCCTGAATTATACCTCTGACGTCAGTAGGAAATGTGATGCTCCTTACCATGTTTGAAAGATTCGGTAATTTAAAGGCTGTGAGACAAAGCGGGAGGAATTATGGTAATGTCATCGTAATGTTTTTGTAAGGTGTGTTTGTAAAGACTAACATGTCCTAATATAACTAGTCCTAGCTTATTTTAACCCTGTCTGAGGAAACCACTCCATAAAGTACAAGAATTTTCTGTATGTCAGTACATTACAATACAGTGTTACTGTGGTCCTCAGAAACTAAATCAACTAAAAACTATTTTAAATAATACTATGGAAAATAAATTCTGTCTCATGTCATTTTTTATTGAAATAAATTGGTCTCTCTTTCCTTCTATTTTAAACTGCCACATCTTACTATTTTGCTGATGAAGTATGCACGTTTAACAACATGTGGCCGCTGCACCTTTGACCATCACATTGTGACACTTATTAGGGCTTAGGTGTGTCTCAATACCTAAGATGTTACTTTTTGGGTGAGCATTATTATTCATTCATTAGACACAGCATGAGGTCATCTTAACCTTAAAGCACAGGGCGTACTCAAATAAATAATTATTGAAACACAGCAATCTGAGATGCCAAAAATCTAAACTAAAAGATTTACTTAAAACTAACATCAGTTTACTGAATAGATCACACCATACCATAATGAGAAAATCTGAATTACATATTTCATTAAAAAGGACAAATAATACATTAGTAACATAAATGGTTCAACAAAGAACATTAAAAATGAAAGATTCAGATGGCATAAAAGAGAAAATTAAATGTGCAATCGATCAACGCTGTGTTTCTAACATGACCATTTACTTTGGTAATTCCTTGTTTTCATTTGTGTAATGGGCCCATTTGTTTAAGCGGCTATACATGGGTGCATCATTGATCTCTCTATACATGTAAACCCCCGTGATCCGGTTCCAGTCTAGACTGGGAATGACTTTCCTGGCACCCTGACTCTTTGCCAAAAGCTCCTTCTCTTCATTATCCAATTCCACAATGCCAAAGAAGCTCTTGACACTTTCAGCAGCGTTTAATTTAGCGTGTACTTCAGCCGTACGCTGGAAAAAAGCTTGTTCACTGGAGCGGTACTGGGACCAGTAAGCCTCTTGCAGAAAACCCAGTGAAGAACAGCAATGTTTTATGCAGAGGAGCAGAAAGATGGAGAGGGAGATGATCCCAACCATTAACCAGCCAATGAGCTAGAGATGACAAAAAACAGTAATGCTTATCACACGTGACACTTCAAAAACTATTTTTACTATAGGCCTACAGGAAACACACCTGAGATTCATACTTTAACCGGCGTTCAACCTTTCCAGTGAAATTCATCAGTGGAGCAGGTAAATCCTTACATGGAAACCTGGACATGATTTCTGGAGTTTCTGTAGTTGTAGGAAAATTGTCCAAAGAGGAGGGGTCTATAAACTCACTAAAAGCGCAGACATATGCTTCTCCTCTCAGGAGGGAAAACACAAACCAGGTGACCGGAGCAACCACTGCTCTCCCAACAATGGAGCCCACCAGGGCAAAAGCAGCAGTCCCAGACAGTTTTCGGCATTTTCTTGTGCGACACTCATGCACAACGTCCCAGGTGTTTCTATTGAGCATCACCCCAATAACAAAGAAAGCAAGGGCGGGCACACCAATCGCTGCTAGACCGTACAGGTAATTCTTCTTTGGTGAACATGGACAGTTAAAAGCTAAGATGTTGTATGCTGTTTGACTGATTACTGTTCCTAAACCAATGAGGCCATTTATAATGGCTGTATGCTTATTCTTGAGGATGAGTGAAATAAATTTAAAATATTCGGAGACGAGTGCAGACATGTTATCCTGCTATAACTGTGACTCTTTCTCTCAATGTCTTGTCACTCTTCTGAGATGTCTCTGTAAATTAAACCGTATACACTGACAAAGACAAAAATCTGGTACATGTAAACATATCAAATATATTCATATATAGATTCAACAGATATATAATATGCAACATACTTGCACATACATAAAACATGCAGTTTAAATACTATAAAATTTGTGTCTTTTTTAATATATTACATTTTTCTTTAAACAACTTGAGTTTATACACCTATGCTCAACAAATAAACTGAAATTTGATATATATATATATATATCACATTTCTGTATTACAAAAATATAAACTCTAAATAAAAAGAGAAATACAGAGTATTATGAAAAACTACTTCCACACCAAAACATGATATTAACATGCAAATCTAAAATCTAGACTTACATTTCAAAGTCAGGAAGTACAAATGTGTGTCGCTAAACATCCACAAAACTTTTAAAACATGTTCAAACAAAAACAAACTTTAAAACAAAGCAGATGTCTCTATGTATAGGTAGTTGTGAAGTGAGATCATTTTGTCACTCTGTTGCATATATCGGCCTACAGGTGAATCATCTGCAGTACACCCATAACTAAAATCTGAACAACAAATGAGCATTTAACTATAATCCGGTTTTAAACTTGCATTACAACTTATAAAAGCTACTAAATTGCCATTAGTAATTAAGTCGTCTAGGTAATATTTCTTTAAAAGACAACAACCATTAACTTAAATCATACATTTTTAAAATGCTGGGTTGTTTCAACTCATGGTCAGTTAAAATATGGACAAACCCAACAACAGGGTTAAAATTAACTTATGCTAGGTTGGTTCAAACCAAAATGTTGGGTTATTTCAATTCACACTTTAAATAAATGGTGCCGCCCCCCCTTGTGGCCCCCCAAAGAAAATGTATGACAAATTTGAAAACGTATTAACTTGTACAATGTAGTGCTGTTGGTTAGTAGCCTTTTTTCTGAGGTTAGGGGGCATGCACACCAAAGCATTTACACCAGCGGCCAGGGTATGTTTTCGATTGTTTCCAATGAAAGTGTGCCTCTTTTCAAAAAAGCCAGCAGCTGGCCTTTTTTCCGCGCTGAGGGGTTGTGCACACAAAAACCCAGCTGAAAACACCTGGACAACACCGAATGCCAGCTGTTTTTCAGCTGAGTGCCAGTTTTTTCAGCTAAGCGCTTTGGTAGCTCTAATACGTCAGCTGTGAGACGGTTGGTTGCTGTGATACTTGTCCCACCCCTCCTCCACTGTGACTGGACGGCTGCGTGAAAACTGACATTAACGAGCGGAGCCCTTTATCCAAAGTTGAACATCCCTCAACTCTCGCTGCTCAGCGCTGGCCGCGGAAAAACCACTGGGCACTGGTTTTCAGCACGGAAGAAAACCGCTAGCTCCTGGCGTATTTGAAAAACGAAGAGCTTCCATTGGAAACAATTGAAAACATGCGCCGGCCGCGGGCGTAAAAGCTTTGTTTTGCACGCCCCCTGAAAGCACTGAGCGAAGAGTGGAAAAATATTCAACTTTGGGTGAAAAGCTCGTCCAACGTCCAATCACAGTGGAGGAGGGGCGGGATAAACATCACAACCAGAGGCGGACACTACTTAAGCATTTTACTTTCTACATAAAAGTACATTTTCAAGTATTCGTCTTTAATCAGTGTTTATCTTTGGAAAACATACATTCCAAAGCATATTATCATATTATCATTACTCCACTACATTTTATAATTTCAAGTTTTTGGTTTATATTTAATATTTAAGTACATTAAACATCTTTTTTTTACTTTTACTTAAGTAAAAAGTACTTTTGTACTTTTACTCAAGAAAGTAAAAGTACACAATTTTTATGTTATTAGGTTTAAAATCTATTTTAATATCCAATATAAAAGGAATACACAGTATGATTCTATGCTTTAGAATGTATAGTGAACATTTTTAGTAAAGTAAATTACATTTTTTCCCAAGACAAACACTCTGATAAAGCACCAACCGGTGCATCGTTCAACCACTGATAAACAAAGCAGAAGTATCATAGCAATGAAAGCACTCAGTTTGAGAACCACTGATATAGGGAACCACTTTTAGTGCTTTTTAGCACCACTTTTTACAGTGCATTCTTGGGTCAAATATGGACTTTTCCAGGTTCTTTAACTTTGTCCATATTTTACAAAACCATGGGTAGAAACAACCCAAGCTTCTAGACCAGGGGGGGGGGCATTCCTGGTCCTGGAGGTCCACTGTCCCGCAAAGTGTAGCCCCAACCCCTATCAAACACGCCTGAAAATCCTAATCAAAGGCTGCAGGATTACTTGGAAATGACTTTCAGGCGTGTTTGATTCGGGTTGGAGCCAAACCCCGCAGGTAAGTGGCCCTTCAGGACCAGGAATGCCCACCCCTAATCTAGACTATGCTATCGTGAGTTCAAAGTAGGATCAAATAATAAGTCAGACTTTGGAGTAGTACGCCACAGTTGTTTTCTTCATAGATGTGTGAGTGAGATATTCATTAGAGAAGCTGTTAGTATCTGAATGCGCATGTCCATTCATATCTTTAATTTGTCTTTTCAGGTTCAGTGGTGGTTTACATATATGCCAGTTCCACAGGACTTTGTTCATGTCTTCTTCTCTACGGACCCCTAGAAGTTTCTCTTCATCGCTTTTCTGTTTTTCTGGATCATCATCTTTATCACCTTTTCCTTTCTTCTCGGGAAGACGGAAGTGTTGCACAATTTCACCGCTTATGCTCTCGAAGTATTGCTGTATGCAGACCTTGGCAAAGCTTTTGGCGTGCTCTTTGCACGTCTCATCGAATAACTTGCGCTCCATATCAATGTAGTGCGACCAATACTTGGTTTTCAGGAACGCGGCTTGTGAGAAACAAGGTCGGATTGCCCGTGCCAAAAAAGCTGCTAGAGTTATTAGCATTAAGAAACACCATCCACAGGCCTGTAGAAAAATAACAGGACAACAGATTAAGTAACGCAATGTAATGCCCATATTTCGTACTCTTAAAGGACAAGTTCAGTATTTTACACTTAAAGCCCTGTTTTCAGATTGTTTATGATGAAATGGAACGGTTTTGACTGAAATTTCGATATATCCGGCTCCCCCGAGAATTTTCGGGTGTTTGTGTTTCACCTCCCACCTCTATAATGGCTGTATAGGTGCACTGGACCAATCCTTCCTAAAATGCATAAAACTCTCGTTTACAAAGACGTGAAACTCACTGAGTGGTCAGGGGTGTTCACTGATATGCTCACACAAAAATCGCTGCAAAAGATGCTTTCCAACAGGTGTTTTAGCATTCGTTGTAAACTTGTGGACCTATTTTTCCAACTGCCTCACACCCATACATTCTTCCGTTGAGAGCTTGAATAATAGACACTCCAGCCCAGTTGGTGGCGATAATCCGCCTTTGCCAATTGCAAGAATACAAAAAAGTCCCGGCGCGGAGTAATACAAGTCAATGGAGTTGGACAAAAACTACTATAAAACCTGTTGGAAAGCATCTTTGCAGCGATTTTTTTGTGAGCATATCAGTGAACACCCCTGACCATGACCATTTTTTCACAAGCATGTGAAAATATAGCTAATTGAAATTTGGCTCCCCATGTGATGTCAGAAGGGGATAATACCGCCCCTTAATCTGCACTATCCAACCACGGCACTGCCATTTAGTGCAGAGATCAGCTCATTCCCATGTTAAGGACACACCCAAAATGGCACATTTTTTATCACACCTAAAAAGTGGAAATTTTAGCATTCTTTAATAAATTATCTATATAATATTTTGAGCTAACACTTCACATATGTACTCTGGGGACACCAAAGATTTATTTGGCATCTTAAAAAAGTCTTGTGAAATGTCCCCTTTAATTTGACATCCGTGAAGAGAAAAAAAGCATAAAATGGTTGGCTGGTTTTAGCTGGTTTAGCAGGCTAGTTTAATCCGTTTTTACAGTATCTAGTCAAGTTGTGGTCAAGTTGCATAAACAAAGCCACTAGACTGTGACTTACAGGTAAGAGCTGACCAACTAGCAATTAGCTAATTTACTTAACAGATTAAAAATAGACCAAATCTACCTTCTTATGTAACAGACCTATTAAAGTTATGACCAATCTTGAAAATACAATTAAATGACTAATTTGTAAAACTAATCTAAGCAGTTTATGCAAGCGTTCACGGGATTTAGACTGGAAGACCAGCTCACCCACCAAATATAACCAGCTAAACACAACCAGATTAAACCAGTTTAGACTGTATTTCCATCAAGGATATATGATGAGACTTTGAAATGATGCCTTACCTGTGACAAACAGCGAATGTATCTCTTGGCCGCGTCTTTGGAAATAACTTCGTGCGCATCAAACACGTCTGAACATGGTAACGTTGCCTGTAATTTAATGAGCGCCTTTTTGGGTAAGGTTTCATAGCTGCTGTTGATGAACTCCGATAAATCCATGCTGTGGCTGTAAGCACAGATAAAACTTCTTCCATGCATTAAAGTCACTGCAATCCACACAGCCGGTGCGATGAGAGCGCGTTGAGTCATAGAGCTAAACATGTAGCGCAAAACTCCTGGATCTTTCCTGCGCTTCCCAACGGGTCTCTTCCACTCTTCAGTCAACACTGATATGTTGTTGTTAAGCACGAATCCCAGTAAGAAGAACCATATCGGCGGAACGACAAGAATACCGACCCCGTACGCGTAATTGTAATCGGGGAGGCAAGGACAGGTGAACTCAAAAGATGAATACATCTGAGCACTTGCCAGAGCCATTATCCCACAAATACCATTCATGAAAGACTCTTGGTTGGCTTGTAGGAACTGCATCATAATCCTAAACTTATCCATTTTCAAAATTGGTCTTTAGAACTTTTAGAGAGACTGTAGATAAAGATTATGTAACAATTAGTGCAAGTGATTATTAATAATTATTATCCTAATACAAGTTAATATAATAATAGTAGATTTACTTACAATGTGATACGATATGAACCCAGCAGGTGTAGACTTACTGCCGCAGAGTTAAGCAAAAGTGAGGTTTGTAAGGTCAGTATGAACCTGTGACCGACCCCTCCTTTATAGGCTGTACCAATCCTCACCTACCCCCTCCCCAAACAGTATCTATTGCTTAAATTATGTCTACAGTAGACCATAATATGTAAATAATAAAGAATGACAAAACAGCAAGTATTACTTTCTGAATATATGTATTTTACACAAACGTACATTTATATACACAAGCTCTGTATAAACTAGGTTACAAAAAGGCCTTTTAATAACAGTAAATTACCTCCCATGCTAAATAACATACATAAACTATCAACATTATTTTTTATATTAATGTTCTACATTTTATTTTTTAAGATGTTGCCTAGGTTCTGCAGTCATTTGCATCAAAGCCATATCCATGAGGTTGTTACGTAATGTGTGTGCAGGGACACATGCAAAATTACACAAAGCTAAATCCCAGCATAGTCAAATGCACTGGTATGCAGACTCTTGAAGTTGGTCAATGCAAAAGCTCCTGAATTGTCAAAAATCTTTTCAGAACAACACAATTGCTAGGGGTTCAACAATGCTATGGGTATCTCTTTTTAACATTATTTGAACATGTCAGTTAGTAGCATGAATCTAAGTATGATCTGTGTTTTACACATCGGAGAATAGAGCCTTTCCCTCGTTGTCTTCCCAGGTGATACACACTCTTGGTTTATAAGCCATTCTGGTCACATCCAGCTCCGGTTTGCACTCGAACCAATTTTCCAGCAATTGATCTACCTGATCCTGTCTTGTTATGCCATGCAGACGGTCGTCTTCTTCCTCCATGACGTTTTGGAATTGGCCGGGTCTGATGGCATATGTGAGAGGAAGCCTCAAAGATTCATCCTCACGCATGCTTTCAAAGTACTGCATTACACATTTTCTGGCAAAATCTCGGGCATGTAGCACGCAGGTCTCATCGAAAAGTTTCTGCTCAACGTCCAGGTAATTGCTCCAGTAGCGGGTCTGCAGAAATGTGGGGTAGTTGAAGCAAGGCTTCATGATGCGAGCCACGGCGCCCAAAAAGATGAAGATGAGGAGGATGGACCAGCCTATTGCCTGAAGAAGCAAAATATAAATAGATAAAGAATATATATTATGTACAGAATACAAAGTAAAAAAAACACATGTGGAGGATTTTACAACCAGAAATGTTCTCTGGCTAATATTTCCTAAACTTCAAAAGAAAGTTCACTGAAGAAACATTTTTAGCTGTATCGGTGCTAAATAGCATTAAAAGCTCGTAATTATAGGGGAACCACTAGCACCACTATAGCACTAGATATGGTTCTATATAGCACAATAGGGTTCTACACAGGTGCTAAATAGGTGCTATATGGCAATTTAAAAGGGTTCCCCTATGATTACAAGCCAGTGAACCACTTTTAATGCTATTTGGCACCGTTTTTTTTTTGTGTGAACTTCACCACAAGATCCTAAAAACATTTCTGTTTCACAAAAGGTTCTTTTTAAAGGTTCATTAGACTAAAAATGGTAAGAAAGAAATGGTCCTTTGACTGAGTGGTTCTTTGGGGAACCAAAAATGGTTCTATATTTTTTTGTAGTATATTTTTAAGATCTGTTGACTATAGATTGACATGTGAAAATGTACAGTACATGTGTGAAAGCTCACGTACCTGGGAGTAACAACGCACATAGCGTGATACAGCTTTGCGATAACTACTGTTTTTGAAGACAACATCTTCTTTGCAGGAAACTTTAGCCAAGATCTTCATCAGTTCCAGGCTGGTGCTGTTGGGTATGCCTGTGAAATATTTGGGGTTGACATTCATACTGAACGCACAGATTAAACATTTTCCATCTAGGAGCGTCATTAGAATCCAGACCATGGGGGCCAGAAGGGAACGCTGAATAACTGCTGAGAGAAGAAATCTGGGAAAACAATAAAATATTGTTTATCATCTTTCAAATAGAAATTAGATAGATTGTCATTATTATTTGCTTTATATTGATATACAGTAGCAAATCACAGCAACAGCAAAATAACAAAACTTACTTAACCACTGCTGGATTTTTCGTCCTCCTTCCAATGGGTCTGACCCATTCTTCCATAGACACACCTGTATGACGATTAACTAATATTCCCAAAAAGAACAATATGACAGGAGGGACAAACATGACCCCAAGTGCGTACATCTTGTTGTATTGAGGTAAACATGGACAGTTGAAATCAAAACTTGTATACAGCTTGACGCTGATTAAGGACAGTATAATACAGATACCATTGGAGATGGATTCAGAATTTGACTGAAAATATTGCAAAACCAACTTGAAACGATCCATTGAATAAAACTTTTATAAACGTTACAAATAAAAAATATATAACTATACGATCTATTGATGTATCAAGCGTAGCCTATCTGACAATAACCGGCACTTGCTGTGTTGTGGTATTTGCGCTGTTTAAATCAATAGTAGCCTATGCAGAAATAAATCTGAAAAACTCACTCCGTCTTATGCAGATTAGCTTTGCTTGTTAAGAAGCGTTTTAAAATAATATCAAACAGCCTAGTAAATAAAGCGATTTTTATAATAGTTAACACGTCTGCATCCTCTCCTCGTTGTAGGGTAGGGCGCACGCACCTGCAATAGTTCCTTTTAGCCACACCCAAAGTGCGCACTAATTCTTGACATAAAAGCTGCTTAAACTGGGTTTTACTTTACCCTGTCTTACATTTCCTTTCAAAAAATATCAAATACAAAAAGTTGTTATTGAAAATATATAAATAGTGGATTAATTTGTAAAAAAAAAAAAAATACATACATACATACATACATAAAAAATAAACGTTATTTAAATTCCAAAACTCTTTTAAATAATAACCATAGTTAAATAACGTTTAAATAATGTCCTACAAATAGCTAAATATTGATATATAAATCCACATCTTATATAGAGGGTATGCATTGACGTCACTTTTCCACGTGACCACGCGAGAGCTCACCCGGTTGAGTGGCAAAACGTGCAACAAAATGGCTGGTTTTCATAGGGACTGATGCGAAAATGCCAGTAAAACTGACTATTATCAGCTTAAATTAAATTTAGTTGGACTTGATAGCAGCGGTGGACAATACTAGTTTTTCCAAGCATCTGTGTTTGTCTTGAGAATTTTACTTCAATACATTTTAAAGCATAAAATCATACTGTGTATTCCTTAATATTGCACATTAAAATGTATTAAATACCTAATTAAATTTAAATTGTGTACTTTTACTTGAGTAAAAGTACGTTAAATAATAAATGTAGAACAAACACGTGTATTTATGAAATGTAATTGAGTAAAAATTGTGATAAAATGCTTTGGATTGTATGTTTTCCAAAGAAAAACACGGATAAAATACAAATACTTGAAAAATACTTTTAAGTAGAAAGTAAAACCTCTGGTTGATACTGACCCTAGCAACTTATCAACCCACCTGTGGTCTGTGGACGTTGGCATGAACGATCTAATAAATATTTCTCCTTTCGGTGTTATGGCAGTCTGTAAAACGATAGCTCCGAATTATTTTTAATCTGTTAGTACAGTCTATCGCACAACAGCTTTTTCCCATTTCGACGAGTTTTCACCGTGTTTTCGCCGATGTCACGCTGTACTCAAATGCTGCCGCTCTGTCTTTTGCCACTCAGTGAGCGTAACCGCAGTTCCACTCGCCGACGGTGACGTCATATACATACCCTCTATTGTTTTATTTTCAGATTTTTGGTGAGGTAGTGACCTCGTGTGGTAGCTTCTAAAGTTAGCAAACAAGTCTATTCATTAAGTGCCTTAAATTACTTTTTTACCATTTTATATTTAACCCACAAATGTAGGACCTATACAGAGTGTGCATGTATACCATTAAGTAAATTTACCACAACACTAATTAAGTGCAGACCACATTACAAATTTAACCACAGTGGACACTCAAAAATGTTGTACTATATGTGATTATTAAATATGCACACTTAATGATATAAATGAGACGCTTATCATGAAGTGTTTATATTTTCGCCACCCAAGAAAGTGACGCGAGCGTTACACATATGACGACATGGTCAGACCGATGTCAGCAGCATGGGAAGTCTACTAACTTACTGGTCCAACCCACGTGCTTTTTATAGAGAAGCGAAACGGCCACATTGGTCACTTCCTTGTTGTGAGGAGAGAGCATCTCGCGAACAGGATAAGGAAACGGTGAAATGATAACGGTACTCTAGCGCTTTCTCTTTCCTCGGTCACTTTTAAACAATGAGCAACGCAGGTGTTTAACGCTTGGAGTGCATTGTAAGTTACAACTTTTTTCTTCATCATCGTCGATTACTTTGATCGTCTTACATATTTACATACTGAAAACAACAGATTAAACAACCCTTTAAATGGAAACATAGATCAAATGGGTGTTTAAAATCGCATATAACGTCATAACAAAAACACGCAATGCTGGGGAATAAAAGTTAAGTCACAGGAAGAGGCGCGCCTTTTAGCCGTTATTTTATTACGTCATGCGTACTACAAGTTTCGTTCTCTCATCACTCTTTATTAAAGTGTGTAAAATAACTTTTTAGACAAACATAATCGTTAAAGACTTGTTTATTCTTTGTTTGTTGCTTAGACTTGTCACTGTAGTTTGTAGAGCGTGGGAAACACGTCACACAAGTTTTCCTTGTACATCTGTTCCGCTATGATTAATCCATGATTCAATAATTCACGTTGTTTTATATAAACCATTATTATGAAAATGTACAAATGTGCTGTTCAACTTGGATGATGATAATTATTGAATTATTGATTAAAATCACCTATGATGCACTATAATAAGAAAGGAAGTAAAAAAAAATAAGGGCATCTTTATTCTGCCTAACTCCAATAATTACTCAGACTTTAAATGTCAAACCATAAATAAACCACTTACATAACTTCCTCCTCTGTTTAAACAAGGTTTCCAAATCTGTAGAGAAGGCAAAATGTCAAAATACTTTACCTAGCTGAGAAAATACAAAAGTTTTATACGTTTTTTGCTGCCAACATGAAATCATTCAGCAGATAAAAATAATGGAGTAAATCTGTTATTTTTGTGGATTTTTAGAGTTATCTGGCTGATCTGATGTATTATGCATAAACGCTTAGTAAGAATTATATGAGAATCTTTTTCTCATTGCAGGTCTTTTAAATGCTCAAATTATAGTGGCTCTCACGATAACTTGTTTTTTTATATTTTCCCAGACGCAGGATGCAAGGTGCTATCGCACGGGTTTGCGTGGTGGTAGCCGCTGCCATTCTCAACCACCCTTTCCTCTTCCCCAATGAGAACACCACCATCCCTGAGGAAGATGATGTCCTCCTGGCCAGGATGAGAGAGCATCAGGAGAAGCTGGAGGTTGAAAAGGAGCGTCTGGAACAGGAGATCTTTAAATCCGAACAGGCTTGTGATCAGGAACCAGAAAGCTATGGCTGGTACTTTTGGAGCGCCCTCTGCCTTGTCATTTTCCTAACAATTGAGGTTTGCAGGCAGGATATGGTGCCTGCTGAAATTTCTGACCCTGCTGAAGATGAGGATGGATATTTTAGTTCTGGATTTCTAAGTGCTAAGGCTATCACTTTAGATAAAGGTGTCCTAAATAACTTTTGCAAGACCCGCTTTCATTCCTTCGCTCATGAGAGAGCAAGGGTGCAGGAATTTGTCGAGGGCTTTGCGGATGATTTGTTAGATGCTTTGAAAAGTGTTTGTGATGGAGAGACTGACATGGAGGTTGAGGATTTTGTAGGCATAGGTAGCATGTTTGAGTCCTGGAGGGTTTCTAAGCCTCCCACGGTTGACCTCATCGTGCCATTTTTGTCACCCCAGCCGTACAGGTTTCAGTTTGAGTTCTGGTGTGATCCCGTCACTGACATCCCATTAGACCTGCAAGGATGTGTAAAGATTAAACTAACAAAGCCAAATGGGAATGGCGCAAACTGTCTTTGTGGCTCAGCCAATCTCGGTGATGATATGCTGTGTCTGCTTCACAATAGAAATAACTGTGAGACGACTGATGATGACGGGTTGGAGGAAGTCTTTTGTGAAAGGGACACCACTAATTTGTCAAAAGATCGGATTATGAGATGGTTTCAGATTTCAGTGACCAAAGCATGGGGACAGATCTCTCATAAGTATGAGTTTGAGCTGGCATTTCAGAACCTAGATGTCCCTGGGGCACTAAAAATCAAATTCAGATCTGGAAAAACTGTCTTTCTTAATGTTACCCCTGCTGTTCAATTTGAAAACACTGATGCGTATCTTATATCTCACTTTCCATCCAATGCTACTAGTAACCCCTCAGACACTCATTGGGACCTCTCACTGGCTGTTTATGAAAGAAACCTACTTAAACACCTGGCTAAAAAACTTCCTATAAACTCTTGTCACATTCACTGTCTTCAGATAGTGTCTTTCTTACATGAAAAGCAGACTGTTTTGACTGGGAGAAGTGCCCTTACGAATTATCACATAAAGACCGCAGTATTACACCTGCTGTTGAGCAAACCTCCTTCATTATGGAAGCCACAAAATCTTGATCACAGATTGCGAGATTTGCTCAGTTTCATTCAGCAAAGCTTGGAGGAAAAGAGACTCTACCACGTTATTGTCGGGAACCCTCGCGTACCTGTTGAAATTCAGATTCCCGAAATCTTCCGTACTGCTGAACCAATAAACCTGTTTAGACCTCTTGTGTTGCAAAGGCAAATCTATGAGAAAATGGTGGAGCATTTTCAAGAGATGATTAGAAATACCTCCGTCCTCGTTCAAGAATATACCACTCACTTCCCCAACGGTCACGTGGGTAACAAATTCAGCCCGAACCCAGATGTAATCTGACTCATTGCTCTGATCTGGCTACGAGTTGCGTTTTGCACCTTAAATGTAAATAGCATATTAAAGCACTGACTGTTACTAATGCATGGTAACATTTGGGTTATGTATGTCTGGCAGCTGTTCCTATAGGAACCTTTTTACTGAAGAACCATGGGTAATAATTACAAACAAGATTTGAATATTTGTTATGTCTTGTTTTGTTAAACATATTTAATCACAGTACTTAGCAGTATTATTATGAATTATCTGTCTGCTGATTTTTTTAAACTGTTACGTTTATAAGGAATATACATTAAAATAGAGTTTTTACAAGAATTTGGCATTGTCATACCACAACCTGTCTATGGACTTTGGAATGTGAGATTTTTCCTGAACAAACATCATAATTTACATAAACCTTCATGTCAAGTGTCAGAGCATGTCAAAACTTCTCCAGGGTCAGCTTACACCATCAGACCCCAAAGGGTTAAACCCATATGATTTTTCTTCTGTAGTCCATAAAAGGACAACAAATCTATACAAACCTACAGGACGCACCCATTGGTGCCTGTTTTGGAGCCTAATGGCTCTTGGTCATTGGACAGTTTTATTATGATATTACATGAAAGACAGAAAATCAAACATGAAGGCGAGTACAAAATGACTGAATTTTAATTGTAGGGTAAACTTTGCTTTTAATATTTGACCATTAAGTGTGATAATAGGTAGTTAAAGAGTAGATATATAGTGAGGATACATATAACATTTATGTATGTATAAATGACATAAAACCATACACCATAAAAAAGCAAAGCAACTGAAAAGCACCTTTAGAACAGAAATACTTTGGCTAAGGAAAGAGTAATGACAAAAAAACATCATGTTGAGCACACCAACATTGTGTACTTTATAAACCATAATCGAAATTAGGTTTCCCCTCCATGTAGCTGTCGAAGAACACTCTGTGAACCTCACTGCTGAACATGGTGGCTTTCACACTGGGATTTTCAAACATGAGTTCAATCCACTTTCTTAACTCAGGAGTGGCTTCCAAACAACTGTAATACGAAGAGAGCATCAATTTGCAGAGCTTTCATAATTATTCATTGTTTATTTTTTACATGTACCATAAAGAGAAGTGCATTTTTTGGTTCTGTAGAAAAGATTTATAGTACCAAAGTTTTTTATTTGTTTGGCTGATAAAAACCAAAGACCTACCTTTGTTTGTCTGATTAAATCTTGTTTGGATTGGTTCAATTTAATCTCAAAGCACTTAAACAGGTAAAATGTAATGTATACATAAGCGTCGGAAGCCCAAAAAAATGTGGGTGGGTCCAAAACATTTACTGGAGTAGATACCATTTCTTGTATTCTGGTGCCTTTTAATCAAGCAATTACTTTTACTGTGTTACCGTGGGTTCAGACCACCCGTGTTTGAGGCGTCAAAATTGCGTCTACCGTGTCTAGTTTGCCGCTTGAACATTTTGAGTTCTCGCTTCATTCGCGAGTGAAATTCTAGTCATCATGGGAGGGGCTTCTGCGACTCCGCTCACTTTCTGTAATCACGTCGCTACTAAAGCAAGCTCCTGATTGGTTAACGCGGCGCGGTTTTCTGCCAAAGTTCAAATATTTCAACTTGCGCGTCTGCCGCGGCAACGCTCAATTTGCGCAAAGGAGGTGGAATCGCATGTACCGCGCCGCACTAAATGTTTTAACGCGTCTTAACATTGACTTAACATTGAAATCACTCGCGCTTGACGCCTCTACCGCGGCTGGTCTAAACGCAGCATTACTGTGGGTTCACACCAGCCGCACTTGAGACCTAAAATACGCGTCTACCGCGTCTAGTTTGCCGCTTGAACATTTTGACAAATTTGCGTCATGGGAGGGCTTTCTGCGACTCCGCTCGCTTTCTGTAATCACGTTACTACTAGAGCAAGCTCCTGATTGGTTAACAGGGAGCGTTTTCCGCCAAAGTTCAAATTTCCGGTGGCAACGCTCAATTTGCGCGAACTAGACGCGCGAATGAGGCGAAATCGCGTCTACTACGCTGCACTAAACACCTCATTCGCGTCTTCACATTGACTTAACTTTGAAATCGCCTCAACCGCGGCTGGTCTGAACGCAGCACTAAGCCCAATTTATAGTCATGCGTAAGTTCTGCGCCGTAGACTATCCATAGCCTGTGCGCAAGCGCTGTGATTGGTCCACCAGAACCCCTCCCATCAGGTAAAAAAACTGCGTCATAGGTATTTCCGTTTGCAACGGTGAAAACAAAGATAAGCCAAGTTGAGGAGTGATTTAACTCAAACTGCAACAAAAGTTGCTGCTTATTTACTTCCATCATTGCTGGTCTTCTTAAAACATACACAACAAGTTGCTGTTTCTTCTTTGTTTGTGGGTTAACTTGCCAAGCTTCTTCTTCATTGATGGTCGCGCTGCTACTATGGTTACCTGCGTGGATACTGCCTACCAGCAGTTTGCACGTGTGTTTGCATGTCTACGCGGACGACGAAGCAAAAGTATAAATGAAAACCGACGCGGAACCTACGCCGTCACAGCTACGCCGTAGGACCTACGCACAACTATAACGAGCCCTTAAGACCTTGTTCCCACTGTCAGTCCAAATCTGATTTTGGTGCAAGAAAATTTTGGATTCTAAATGAGCCAAGTGGAATAGATTTGAGGAAGGAGCAGCGTGGAAGTCAAGGCTATAGCTAAAACGTGGAACTGAGTTTAATTTATTAAAGCATTTCTCAAGTGAGTAGAATGGATTTGACTGACGGCGCTTTGACAAGTGAACAGACATATGGGCTAAATTTGAGAAAAAGTGAGTGGCTTTAAAACATAGGTAGGTCTTGTCCCACCCACATATACAGTAATGGTTCTGACGCCCATGAATTTATATAATAAACACTTACTGATTAAGCCCCATCATTTCAATCCTCTCAAACCAGGGCCATATCAAGTAATCAATCATTGTGACTGAATTTCCTCCAAAGTATTTGGTTTTGTTCTTCACGAGAACCTCATTCAAGCAGGGAGAACGTAATAAACAGATTACAATTGAAACGTATGAAATTAACATTTCCTTATTGGATCCTTACTGTTTAGGAAAGTGTTTCAACCCACCTCATTTAGTTTGGAGAGTTTATCTTTAAACTCCTTTTCAGGTACTGAAAGATCCTCTCCTTTGGTCATAGAGAGCTTATAGAACAATGGAACCACCTGAAATAAGTACCCAGAGAGATTAATGTTAATACAAATATCCTTTAAATAAAAGAGAAGATTTAAGTAATTGCAAACTTGGTTTAAATTTTACAGTACATTACTCATGGTACATGGTTATGATTACTTTCCAAGTTACTGTTGTTTGTAATTACTGTACGCGTACACTTTGATTTATACAAGTTATGGGAATAAATGAAGCAGCAGATCTGACAGAAGATGCATCATACATCTAAGTTCAAATGGTATCTCTGTGCACAAAAATTGCCTACCTTGGAGTACTCCTCTAGCAGCATTTTCTGTTGGGCCTTCTCAAAAGGGTCAGATGGGTACAGTTTCTTTGCGGGGTAGGCCTCCTCCAGAAAATCACAGGTGATTGGTGACTCGAATATCACCTGACCACTTGAGGTTTCCAACACTGGCACTGTCCCGTTAGGATTCTTTTCCATAAACCAATTGGGCTTTTGTTTTGTATTCATGTTGACAATTTCATGCCTGTATAAAAAAAATTGTAAAGTAACTTCAGATGTTCTTTTTACATAGTTTGTAGCGGATAGCAATACTAAGCTAGCTTCAGAATAAAAAGGAAAGATATCCCATGGTACCCTCCCTTTGGAGCTCTCTAAGCACCGCCTCCTCCAAAACACATGAATGCACAGAACATAGTCTGCAATGCATCACAAAAGATGCCACGCTTTCAAATTACATCATGTCTCATTCAACAGTGTGACAGCATTACAGTAAATAGCACATCATTACAATAATATTGAATGCCTTCCTCAGAGAACACAAAGATGACATGTGAGGTTAGGTTAACAGGCAGGTAGGACATCCTATCATAGCATATGGACCGAATGCAATGATTGGATAAACATTCATGGTCCTAAGACTTCCACATAGGAGATCTATATATCTTTTTTTATATTTAGACCCCTAATCGATAGCTCTCAGCTATTATAAAATCAGATTAATTAGAATATTGCCTATCCATTATAAAACATATGTACATTATACCAAAGTACAGCATATTAAATCACCTCAGACTTTTGGCTAACTCTGTTACACATTATTATCAGCACTCACTTAATTCCTTTGGCATGGAGCACCAGTCTTGTTCTTTGGGCAAATGGACAGAATCTCATGCTGTACAGCCGAATAAGATCTTTAGGAACTGGTCCAGGAGCAGGGCTATCTACACACACAAAAAAAACAGGAAGCACAGATTTATTTACATTTTAATACTAGTATTGCACTATATATTTAATCAGAAACTAACACTGCATCATAATTCGAATACCCTCTGTTCTTTATTTAAAATTAAAACAGTATACCCTAAATTAGTGGTCTCCAACAACATGGTGCCGTATTAATAGTCTCAATTTTAATGTTAACATTTTAAACAATGATAAAACATATCAACAAGTAAAATAAGTAAAACAAAAATGTTTTGAGTAGACTACAGTATATCAAAAAGTAGCCCTCCAGATGTTTTATCTAGCCCTTGCTCATCAAAAAGGTTGGAGATCCCTGCCCCAAATCATATCATATCATAGTATGTCAATTTTCTTAAAAAAAAAAAAAAACAGATAATTTACTCACCACCATGTCATCCAAAATGTTGATGTCTTTCTTTGTTCAGTCGACAAGAAATTATGTTTTTCGAGGAAAATAATCCAGGATTTTTCTCATTTTAATGGACTTTAATGGACCCCAACATTTAACAGTTTTAATGCAGTTAAAATTTGCCGTTTCAACATAGTTTCAAAAAACTCTAAACAATCCCAAATGAGGCATATGGGTCTTATCTAGCGAAACGATTGTCATTTTGACAAGAAAAATAAATATGCACTTTTAAACCACGACTTCTCGTCTTCCTGCTTCGTGTGACGAGACAGCGCAACCTCACGTAATTGCGCAATGATGACGTGGAAAGATCACGTGTTACATAAATAAAACGCACATTTGCGAACCATTTTAAACAATAAACTGACACAAAGACATTAATTAGTATCATTCGACATACAACAACGTCGGAACGGTGCACTTTCATCACACTTGTAAACACTGGGGCGTAGTTTCGGAACGTCATCCGTGACCTCTTGACTTGATGACATATTGCATGAGGTCGCGCTGGCGCATCACAGGACTGGAGATAGACGAGAAGTCGTGGATTAAAAGTGCATTTTTTTATTTTTCTTGACAAAAATGACAATTGTTTCGCTAGATAAGACCCTTATGCCTCGTTTGGGATCGTTTAGAGTCCTTTGAAACTCCATTTTAAGAAAATGTTAAGTGTTGAGTCAAGTGTTAAGTGTTGGGGTCCATTAAAGTCCATTAAAATGAGAAAAATCCCGGAATGTTTTCCTCAAAAAACATAATTTCTTCTCGGCTGAACAAATAAAGACATTAACATTTTGGATGACATGGTGGTGAGTAAATTATCTGGATTTTTTAAGAAAATGGACTAATCCTTTAAGTATCCCTAAAGTACCCAGATGGCTTATTTTTTCTATTTCATGCACACTCTAACAGCTTATATTTACTGATATTGCGAGAGGGAGGAGTCTAGTGACGCTATAGTATTATATTAATAAATTAAACTACATAAAGTAGTAAAAATAATGGATGAAGAGAAGCGGAAATGCCTGGAAATGTTGTATTTTGTCCTCTAGGCAACAACATTCACTTCCGTTACGAGTTTGTTTGTGCCAGTACTTGCATTTTGCCGCACAGCGCACACTAACTTATAGTTTCTGTATGTAACGTATATAGTTTTCAATCACAAGAGCAGAACATATTTTTAAAGCATATATAGTATAAGTGGTACGCAATTGCTACACAGCATAAATCTTAACAATATCATATCGTAGTACAGTGCATTCTTAAAAATGTGCTGCGTCATGGTCTCAGATTACATCAAGACCTGTCTGCACCTCTTGAATAGTATTGCATAACTCCTTTAGACAATGAGTTACATCCATGCGCATTTAACTCACATCTAAATATTTGTGAATGCCTTTTTAAAACAGTAATAAATGCAGAGCGTAGGCATTTATACAATGCAATATTTCTGAATCAAGTCTGAAATGTAACTTTATTCATATCTTACCTTTTCCGTGACATTTTTGACAGTCAGCCATGGTTGCGATCAGAGCGTTTACTTGAAGATCTGCGAAGGTAGAACAACATTATAAAACATATCATTATATGCATGGCCGTTTTGTTATATCTAACTACGACAGATCTTGCATCTGTAACCGTTTAGGTTACATGTAGCGAATCTTGAAAGACGAAAAACTGCAGAAATGATTTTCACGGCCATCAAATATAGGCTACGCAGCATTTTACATGTAACATGAACATACAAGATATAAGATTTAAGTTAAACTTACCTGTAGATACGCTTGATTTAACAAGAGTGCCGCATAAGTTAGGAAAGTTCCGTTTTTATAAAAAAATGGGTGTGGCTAAAAACTCACGAGCACTCCTCTTACAAGCTTACAAACCACACCCACCTTTGATTAATAAAGCTTATATACAAACCTGATTAACTGATTTATATAGTTAAATGTTAAACTGTTAAATTGCCTCAATATAATTCAGCAATTCATCATCCGCATCACCCTACAAATGTAGTACTAACTGTGCCTTCCACATTTATAGCACTCAAGCCCCCATTGAAGACACCAAAGGAACTTTCAGCCTCATTGGGACACAAATTCGTTCCATTCTCCCTTTAATCATACACAGACTTCCTTTCTTATGCAAGCGAAACGTTCATGACAGGAAGCAGCCAAGAAACATATATTATTTCATAAAAGAAAAATCAACTTAATTCCTACTAGAACAGATTTGTTACTTTTTCTCTCTAACAAGGAAAACATACTAATATCTGTGGCTATCCTATAGGACAGATGGCCTTCATTTCTCCATACATTGTCAAAGAAAGAAAATCCAAGGTTGCTTATAGTCCAGATCATTTACTCACCACCATGTCATCCAAAATGTTGATGTCTTTCTTTGTTCAGTCGAGAAGAAATTCTGTTTTTTGAGGAAAACATTGCAGGATTTTTCTCATTTTAATGAACTTTAATAGAGCCCAACCCTTAATACTTAACTCAACACTTAACAGTTTTTTTCAACGGAGTTTCAAAGGACTATAAAGATCCCAAACGAGGCATAAGGGTCTTATCTAGTGAAACGATTGTCATTTTTGACAAGAAAAATAAAAATATGCACTTCTAAACCACAACTTCTGGTCTAGGTCCGGTCCTGTGATGCGCCAGCGCGACCTCACGCAATACGTCATCACGTGAAGAGGTCACAGAGGATGAACGCGAAACTCCGCCCCAGTGTTTACAAGTCTGGAGCAAGAGGACCGTTCCGCATTGTTGTATGTGGAATGATACTTATTAATGTCTTTGTGTCAGTTTATTGTTCAAAATGGTCCGCAAATGTGCGTTTCATTTATGTAACACGTGACCTCTCTACGCTGGCGCATCACAGGACCGGAGATAGACAGAGAAGTTGTGGTTTAAAAGTGCATATTTTTTTATTTTTCTTGTCAAAAATGACAATCATTCAGCCCTTTCCATTTCCCGTATTAATTTTATTAACATCTTGTTTGTCTGTTCTTGATCCCTAATCATTTCAATCATTACTGTTGTAGTTCTGATGAACTCTTCTTTGCTTATGTGAGCGTTTCTTCAGTCTTCTCTTTTGCTTCTCCTTCTTCTCTTTGCCTTTTTCATTCTGTAAACCTTGATTAATTAAATCATTGGGATTAACTTTAATTTGCTGAGGTATGCATATTGCATTTCATCTCTTTGGTCTTATGGCCCATCTGACACAACACTTGCACATAACTTCCTCTTTTTCCAACATGTGGCACCACGCAATCTCTTGCAAACGCTGTTGCAAAACAGTGAAACCTCGGTTGACTAGTAGATTGCATATTACATTGTATATTACCGCTTTAAAGCATACATAATAACAAAAATTATCATTTGTACATGTTGTGACTGTTACACTACCTTAAAATAAGTCTTTATCCATGTGTATCGACAAAGATAGTAGTTCACTTGGACAACAACTCGCCAAAAGTAATTTTTTATTTCCATATATTCCTTACTGTTTTTGTTACTGTAGGTGTCTTGCAAGCAACAACATGAAATGTCATGTTTATTTTGCAGTCATCCCTAACTCTGAATCAGTATGAATCATCATAATCCAATCATAAAACAGACAATACGTGAATTTGAAATTATACAAAGGTTATCTGGTCACATGCCATTAAAATAACTCTGCACCTCGTTTTGCTTTGTCACCCTCTGCTGTGCAAAAGATATCTGTATGAAAAAATATTTATTGTTCAACCCCTTTTCTCTGTTTAGGGTGTGCTTAAGCAAACAGATAAAGACTTGAAAAACCACCTGCAACAGTAGCTGTCCTTGCTTGATTATAAATTACATTAAAACTCTTTCTTGAAGCGTTTGAATGGCATCATAAAGATTATTTGCTAAATAATCATTCAGCCTTACAGGTTAAGAGAACACTCAAGTTGTCTTTATTTGCAAAATGACAATCTTCTAAGGTAATTCAGTCTTTCTCTTATACGTCAGTATGTGTTACAGTTTCTTCTCTCTCTCTCTCTCTCTCTCTCTCTCTCTCTCTCTCTCTCTCTCTCTCTCTCTCTCTCTCTCGCCTACGCTGATAAAGAAAACATTGCATGATACATTTCAGAAAGGATTGACCCATGAACTACTAAGATAACGAGAGGTTCCTTGCTATTATAAGCTTTTCAGATCTACAAACAAAACACCTAAAAAAGAAAAAGTAATTATTGAAAAATATTGGTATACAAAAACTACAGGAAGAATATAAATAAAATAATAATTTAAATGAAGAATATTTTAAAGGGGCCATGGCACAAGACTTTTTTAAGATGTCAAATAAAGAGCACAGTCCCTGCTGCGTCAAATAAATGTCCCCAGAGCACATATGTGAAGTTTTAGCTCAAAATACCATATAAATAATTTATTATAGTATGTTAAAATTGCCACTTCGTAGATGTGTGCAAAAATGTGCCGTTTTGGGTGTGTCCTTTTAAATGCAAATAAGCAGTTGGTTGCAATTGAAACTCAATTGTGCTGTGAATTTTTTTTCTCCGCAGTAAATAGCAGTGCTGTGATTGGATAGTGCAGATTAAGGGGCGGTATTATTATAATAAGAGATCCTTATGACATCATAAGAAGAGCCAAATTTCAACAACCTATTTTTTCATGTGCTTGTAAAAAATGGTTTACCAAGTTACTGGTTGATCTTTTTCACATTTTCTAGGTTGATATAAGCTCTGGGGACCCAATCATAGCACTTAAACATGGAAAAAGTCAGATTTTGGGGGTTAATGGTATTTCAAGCATACTGACTTATTAACACGGTTAGAGTTGTTTCCTCATGCTAAACGTAGGCAAAGTGTCAAAAAAGCAGTTGGGCGTGTTACACGAGTATTTCTGTGCCGAATGCACTTCGCAAGGGTTCGTACAAGTTTCGGAAAGTTTTTTTCGATTACAGGTCCAACTGACGTTTCAGGGGTTTTCTATGCATCACTTCTGTATATGGGCACTTCCACTGGAAATCTCCGCCCACCCGTCAATCAGCGGGAGACGCTACAACTTGCAAACTTCTTATCACGCGATACAGCTTTGTTTAATTTCAAAACTCAACAATGGCACGAAAGAAGAAGTGTGTTTTTGGATGTAAGGAGACGAAAGCCAGCCTTATGAAAACAATGGATATAGTTTATTTTCTGGGGTAGCAGCTTTGCGTGTGTGTGTGATGCGCTGGATTTTCCCAACCGGGTCATGAGTTGCATGCGGTAAGTATACTTCTGTCTTATGTTGGAAATAGGCGCGTGCATATTATATAAATGACACAAACATGTAGTGAATCATAAGTTAAACAGTGTTGTATAGTGTTGCATGACCATACTCGCTCCTCCCGCGGTAGTAACTCCTCCTCCATTATTTCGTACGTTATTGGAAAGATTCGGTAAAGCTAATCTTTCTTTTATAACTCTGATTAAACTAAAGACTCTTTGGAGATATAAAGGATGTCATACTACTCTATGGGTACTCCAGATTAATATCAGAAATGCAGAAACAGTATGTGTTACGTAAGCTTTAAGACGTATAAAAATATGTGAAGTTGTCTTTTAATGTAAATAAGCATTTTATTCGACTCTTGTTTAGGTTCAGCAATTTCACTTTAATGGCAATAAAAAAATCATTAGTCAGCAGGTAACGCAGGTTGGGGGTAACGGATTACAAGTAAAGTGCATTACTTAATAAAATTACTTTTCTAAAGAAACGAGTAAAGTAACACATTACTTTATAATGTACATATTAATATTTGAGTTACTTTTTAAAAAAAGTAATGCGAGTTACTTTTCAGTTCAATTCATTCGATGTAAAAACTATGTACTGCATTTAACTGAACGTATTAAGATTTACACATGTGTGCGCGCCTGAGCGGGAACAGTTTCAGTAATTTTTGCTATGGAAATATGCAATTTCTGAATGCAGAACTTCTCAGTCATAAAAGCCACCTGCAAGGCCTGAAAGAGATCAAGCTCAGCCAAGTAAGAAAAAGTAATACAATAGTAACGTAAGCATTACTTTCCATGAAAAGTAACTAAGTAACGCAATTAGTTACCTTTTTGGAGAGTAACTTAATATTGTAATGCATTACTTTTAAAAGTAACTTTCCCCAACACTGTTAGTCAGTGATTGAAATTGCCTTATTTTCACAATAAAACTTTAGTAATTTTATTGGTATTTAACAAATTCTCAACAAAATCTTTTACTGTAAAACCCCCTAAATGCATGCAAACACCATTTCTTGAAAACATTTTTATTGCACTTTAATTTTGCATTTCATTGCATTTCACTTCATTCTACCGAAAACAGATTTGTGTCACTAATTCAGCTGAAGCTCACCTGAATTAACATGAATAACATCATTTAATTTTAAGCATAAATTGTGGGTTATCATGATAAATGATTTATTCTATAACCCATAATCATAATTAGGGTTCCCCTCCATGTAGGACTTATAGAAGACCTTGTAGGTTTCTGTGCTGAACATTGTTGCTTTCACACTGGGATCCTCCAACATGTGTCCAGTCCACTTTTTTAACGCCGGAGTGCCGTCCAATAAGCTGAGAAATTAGAATAAAGTGTTCTTAAGTTTGATTTAATGATAACTCAGTTTGTGCTCAATTGTTCTCAGGTGTGTGCTTTCCATTTTTGGGACAAGTGAAAAAACCACTACCTCTCTCAATGACTTTTTAGGGAAAAGCTTACAAAGCTATTTTGTTTATTTGGACTTAATCTTATATCGCTTTTATTAGTTCTCTACACTTACAACAATGAAGGACTTTAAATTGCCACCTACTGGTGTAGAAGCAGCATTACACAAAAAACAAAAAGAGTTTGGTCACCAATGACATTCTAGCTGAATGTATCACCCAAGTTTAATTTGTTCCTGATAATAACTGATAATGTCCAATGATTGTGGGGCTACAATGAAAAAGTAAATAGTATTTGGTCCAACAGGGGATCTTAACATGACATACTTTATCTTTTTCTAGGCCACTGAAAAAAACTCAATGACTAATTCTTAACCTTCTCACTGTAACAAAAAAATGTCTGAATGACAATTTTGCTATATGTCACACACAATGTACGCTGTTTTGATTTAAATTAAAAAAACAGACAAAATACATACTGATTCAGCTCCAACATCTCCATCCTTTCAAACCACGGCCACATCATGTAGTCAATCAATGTGACTGAATCTCCTCCAAAAAACTTGGCCTTCTTGTTCACGAGAATCTGAAAAAAATCAAACATAATAAAATAATAAAACATTTAAGCAAACCAACTAAAATGGCCTGTGTCAAAAAAAGTGGACCAATTCAACCCACCTCATTTAATTTGGAGAGTTTGTCCTTAAATTCAGCTACAAGTGCTGAGACATCCTCTCCATTTTTCTTTCCCATTGGGATTTTATGGAAGTATGGAGTCAGCTAAGAAAAAAATCCAGTGACAATGACGTCAACATGTTTACTTTGTTAACAATTTCCAGCAATTTAGCGTGTCAAAGTTTGGCTAAGAAAGTTTGTGAGTCATTAATGAAAACTTTTAAAGAGTTCACGCAAAGTAACCTTAAAGAAGAAATAAATATTAACGCAATATGACTTAAGTAGGAGTGTGAAATGGCTCTATTATAGGCCAAAGGCAATCACAGCCATGCTGATATATAGCCATATCACACTCCTACTCAAGTGATATTGCATTCATACAACAGTTTGAAGGCAAAAACACAAAATCAACAACGAAGTGTCTTTAAAAGCCTCTTTTTTGTGGTACTATTTCCTTCCACCCCGGATTTGAATCCCAAGATGACATATAGCCCTTTCAGCCCTTGTTTTGAATGCCAGGAGTGAGTTTCTTATTGCATGTGACGAAAGAGCATTTATAACACTATAGGGCGGTTTCCAGAGAGGGTTTAGATTAATCCAGGACACGGCCTTAGTTATATTGTTATATTAAGTAGGTTTTACAAACAAACCTTACAATAAAAAACACTGGTGTGCATCTTGAAAAAAAAACAATGACATTGATATATGTTAAGATATGTCAGTACAAGTTGTTTTTAAATTAAGGCAGCTCAAACATGCATTTTAGTCTGGGACTAGGTTAAGACCTGTCCAGAAAACCCTATATATCTATCAGGATACATGTAAAAGCATATTTTTATGGCGTTTAATAGGGTGATTCTCACAAAACCATTGAAACACCACGGCACTAATGATTTTAGCTTTAAAATGTGCAATATAGTAACATTAAAAAGCATCAGAATTAACACAATACTGTGTTCTACCTTGCACAATGTGTGATTTCAACATAAGAATTTATAATTGGAAATTTTATCTCATTTTCTGCTGAAATTCTCATTACCGCAATGTGTCCGGCTGTGTTAAAAAAAATAAATGGATGTTTTGCTAGACTACTTTAGATGACAGAAAAAATATTTACTGAATATTCATGTATAATAATAATGAAGAAAAATTAGGAAAATGATGTGTCCATGCCTGATGTTCTCATCCTCCGCAACACTTTTTGAGAACAGTTTAAGCACACGTACAGAATTTTAATAAAGTTTGATTTTGAGTGACCAAGCACATGGACCAGTTACTTCAAGATGGCTACCAGGTAAGATCATTTTTTTACAGTTAATTTTAAAATATTGTCTTGTCAGAATGCTTACACGACATTTTGATTATCATTACCGCAACAAATGCTTATTAAATGTTAATTTAATTAATAGAAGCATAATACTGTGATTTTAAATGCATGTGCAGAATCTCCAAATTATGTTCATTCAGGTTTGTCATGTCATTTTGAAAATATGTCAGTGTTGATGTTTTCTGACTGTTGCAGTAATGAGATTTTTATGGACTAATTTTTTAAATTATGTTACAAAAAGTGTTAAATGATAAGTAAAAGTTTTTAAATTAATGTTCCCATTTACTCCAGACTTTGTTTTTCAATGTCTGGTGGGAAAAAAAGTAAATTTAAGCAATTTTTACATTTTCATGCTTGACATTTTTAAAACCAAGTTTTCGTGAGAATCACCCAATAGAGTGCATTCGATTTAAAAAACAGAAAGAGCTGTTGTATAAATATGTATAAGCACTTTACGTTTACAAATGACGTTCATGTGTATCAGCAGACTACCTACTTTGGAAAAGTGGTCTAGTAGCATTTTCTGTTGGGCCTTCTGAAACGGGTCAGATGGGAGCAGTTTATTCTGAGGATAGACCTCATCCAGGTACTCACAGGTGATTGGTGACTCGTATATCACCTGACCACTCTCGGTTTCCAGCACTGGCACCAAACCAAGAGGATTCTTCTCCAAAAACCACTCAGGTTTATTTTTTAAATTGATGTTGATAATTTCATGTCTATACAAAATACAAACAAAAAATGTATCACAGGGAGTGATTTTCTTCTTGTTTAAAAGCAAAAACAGCTGTTAATTTTGGTTACATTTAATGAAAACTATGGGGCGGTTTCCTGGATGGTGTTTAGATTAATCCAGGACTAGGCCTTAGTCATATTAGGACATTTAAGTAGTTTTAACAAACATACCTCACTAAAAACATTACTGGTGTGCATACTGAGACAAACAATGGTACTTATATATGTTAAGATATGTCAGTGCAAGGTGTTTTTAAATTAAGGCAGCTCAATTATGCATTTTATTCTGGGACTTGGATAAACCCTGTCCTGGAAACCGCAAATATGAGTCTCTACTGAGATGTTATCTGGGTAACGGGAACCAAGGGAAAACCATTCAGTATCTTGCAGATCTCTTGTTGAAAGCATTAAATCCTACTGAAATAAGCTGCAAAACACTACATAAATGAGTCTCGTAATTTTAATGGTAAAACAGCTTATGGTACTAATACCTTGAATTTTCAGCAACAAAAAAAAAAGAGAGAGAAAACCTTACCTGCAAACTCACTATTACACTTACTTTATTCCTTTGGCAACAAGCACAAGCCTTGTTCTTTGGGCAAAAGGGCAGAATCTCATGCTGTATAACCGAATATGGTCCTTTGGCACAGGGCCAGGGGCAGTGCTTCCTGTCGCACAAATAAAAACAAACAAAAAACCTGATCTACCTGTTAATAAAATATATAAGTAAAGGTTTGTGGCTTTATATGACTGAAAGAAAACATACTGGGATTACTGAATTAACATCCAAAATTGTTTTTAAAACTTTAGTTTTTGTGGCTGAATATATTTTTGATCAGTGTATGTTTGGTTTACTCTTTTATAGAAATACATCTTGAATAATGAAGCGCATTACTTTCTAGAAAGTCACAGAGTTCAACAGGTGCTGCCTGTGACTAACAGAAAATGAGTAACGCAGTCAGTGACAGGGCTAAATTTCATTTCAACAGCATGACAAAGCATATTTACAGAATCAACATGGTCATACATGTCATTAATACTATGCTGTGCTGTAAAAAAAAAAAAAAGCCAAGTCATGCTCTTGTCAGCATTATAATACACACAATACATACTCACTGGATTGACAAGGTAATTCTTGTATATAATTCAATAACTAAAACAACCAGTTTCCTAACACAACAAAAAGACACATCTGGACATGTTTAAGAAAGTTACTTCAATAGGTCCATAAATATTACATCATATTAATCACTCACAACACGGGTGATTTCTGCGGTCTCGTGCAACCTTTTGTGACAGCTGGTAAACATATTTTAAAATCATTGAAATCAATCAAAGTCACTTATGATTGCAATTTTTCGTACCTTTTCCGAGGCATTTCTGAGAGGCAGCCATTTTTATAATCAGCGCTGTTCTGGAAAAAATAGAAGTTAATTGAGTTTAATTTAAAAGTTATTTTATCTTAATCTAATGGCGTATAATAAATTAGTTAGACACATCGTTGGTTAGGTCACCATAAATTACAGCGATTAGATAACGGTAGCCATATAATGTTTCACTGTTGCTCAGAAAATATAATCATTGAACAAAAGTCTTACCTACCTGTTGTTTGTATGACTATCTGCACAACTTCACACGTTAGGAGGTAATCAAACGGGTATCAAATTATCCACTCCCATCGAATGGTTAATGTCAAAATAAAAGTCCTCAATAAACTTGGGTAAACGATTAACTGCTTTAAAAACGGCTTTCCACATTCAAAATCTAAAACATGGATTCCCAAACACATAGAATATATAATTTTTTTTGTCATTGTATAAATGAAATTTAAGTTTAAGTGCAATGCCAAGGAGAACACCGTATCAAACCCATTATTGGGTCTCATTCACTATGTTCGTGAAATATGCGTTCGGACATTTCAACTAACAAATCATGAATCAACAAAAACTTTGATACTAAAATTTCTTCTAAATGTTTGCAATAATGTAAGAACAACTTAGACCACACGTATGCAATAATTATGAACAAGGAAAAATAACCCTATAATATATATCTGTTATATTTTTTTTATTGTTCGTGATTATTGCGTACGTGTGTCTACGTTGTTCTTGTGTATTTGGATACATTTAAAATAAATTTAAAGGAACAGTATGTAGGATTAAAACTGGTACTGCATCACACAACCGGTGGCCAATACACAAAATGACTACATAAACATCAGTTGAGGGCTCCACTTTTTAAATGACAATATCCTGGACGGACCACTGTTGTCAGTGATAAAAGTATTTGAAATTAAAATTATTTCTTAATGTCTATATATCAGAGCCATTTTATGATTAATTGATATAAATTTCTTACATACTGTTCCTTTAAGGAGTTTTTGTGGAACCATGATTTGTTAGTTTAAACGTCTGTACGCACATTTTACAAACAAATTTGTGCGTACGCATTAGTGAATTAGACCCATTGTTAGTGTTAGTCATCATTACCTGGACAAAACTTTTTATCATTTACCACAACAGCTAAGTGATGCAGTACAATCCTCAGTAATTATTTTTCTGGCCATCACATGGGGATTACAACACACTTATCTATTACTCTGATAAAACTTGTAAAGCACTGTTATTTACCTCACAGTCAAGCATTTTGTCCCAACTCAGAAATGACATAACAGACAGCACTTTAATTACAGTTTATTTGTCATGTACACAGTAAACACAATAAAACCTTAAGTGTTCTGTTATAAGATGTCATTTTTTAACCCATTTCTGAAATATCCCCAGAAATATGCAAACCTTGTACTACAGTTTGTAACTCTTCTGTGGCGCTGATCATCTTTGGAACAAAACATTAAAAATGTGACTTGATAAGGGAATGGCTAAATTAATATATGAAAAAGAAAATAACTATGAATTTCATTGATACCAATCTTATTCCGTTACGGCTGACATTTCACTGATGTCTGTATGATCGTCCATTTAAATTCATTTATTATAACCTGATGGACAATCACACTTTTTAGCAACCATTTTCTGGTGCAAAAGACAATACTGGTTTCTATTACTGCCAAAAAAGTGTCCTCCAAACACAAATTTTCACACAGAAAATTTACTTGCGTCACATCATTACAAAGGTATCCTTAAAACATCCTCATCACTGCACTGCTTTCTATTTTTTAATACTAACCTTTACTTACAGCCTCACTTAATTATTCATATTTCAATGAGTAACTTAGTTGACATGACCAATTTCATTGATCTTACACCTTTCAGAACATTCACAGTGAGCCTTTAAAGTGCAGATGCTGAACTACAAACAAATTAACCCACTAAAATGAAAGTACAATAAGCCCATAGAGAGAACTATGATGTATGTAAATAAATACATTTCTGAATTGTTTTGCATGTTATTGGTTCTATTTAAAATGCATCATTAAAATATACAAGGTTGCTACAACACTACATAATGTGATTTCAACTGAATTCAGATACAGACAGATACATATTTTATGATGAACAAATGATACAAATAAACAAACAATTCAGTGATGATAAATAAATGTATTTAAAGAATGACTGTGTCATATAGCATGTCGTGACTCTATAAACGCTGTGATTTAGCAACCAACGATTCATATTTAGTCCAGCTCCAGTCTTGAGCCTGTGTGAAAGAAAATGGTAGTGATATTTGCTATTTAAATTGGAATAAGATCATTGCCTGATAACAAACTCTGATTATGTTCAGTTTCCTAAAGGAAGCACTTACCATTATGCTTTCTGATTTCTCATCAGATGCTTCTTGCAGTAAACTGGTTAGTTGGCTCAAGTAGCGCTGATTCTCCTCAAGCAAATGATTGACTGATTCACTGCAAACAAAAGTACTCTGGTTTTAAACAGTGGCAGAAAAAACTTTTTATCTCTACGTTTTCGAGTAATGTAAAATTATAATTCAACGTTTCAGAAAATGGAAATAGCCTTATAGCTCTATTTCAAATCCACAAATAAACCACAGATTAGAAACAACAGAACTGTCACCCACAGCATAATGTTTTGAAAAATCTTCACATCAGGATTTTGCCTACAATGCAAAAAGCCACATAGCCAGAATGCTCACTAAAATTTGGAACCGAGTTTATGCATAAATCACTCAAGGTATGGTAATGTACCCCTCTTGTGGCACTTGCAGGGACATGGGTGGACGAGAAGAGCCCTTGGCTTGAGTCTGATTCCATGTTGACAGCGAGGAGGGCATCTCAGCACTCTGGCTTACAGGGCCCCGTGGTATGTTTTGTGCCTAAAGACAAATGCACATTCAGTACCGCGTCACACACACTGGGACTGTATGAAAGTATATATATGTAAGAATAAATACAGTATGTGTCAACCAATCAAAAATGTTTAATATACAGTGGTATAGTAAACATTGCATAGTTGGCGCCTAGATATTAAAACCTGTTGACTTACACAGGCAATCTTTAGTAAGTGCCAAAACTCTCTCTGTCTCTTGATTTGCATCTGCATGACAGTGCTGTCTGTCTCCTTGATACTCTCCAGGGTCTTCTCGATTTTAGGGAAGAGATCGATAATCTTCTGCTTGCTCAAAAGTATTTTACTGAAACAAAACAGACACCTTTTATAGTATTTTTGTGACCCTGTCTGTGAAATCCAGGCTAAAGTTTCATAATCTAATTATAAGATTAGGAGCATCGAAGTTTAATTTCAATCATTGCTTTCACTTTAATTTCAATCTTTTACATGACCTTACTTAGTCAGTATTACAGATATTAAGGTTACTTTTCACAGAATGTTCTTTACATTATTATGTAGATTTTGACTTTAGCTGGGTTTTCACAGACTGAGTCACAATATCGGTACTGTATTTTCGGGACTATAAGTCGCTCCGGAGTGTAAGTCGCATCAGTCAAAAAATGCGTCATGAAGAGGAAAAAACATATATAAGTCGCACTGGACTATAAGTCGCATTTATTTAGAAAAGAATTATTCTTTTTGGGGGCATTTTGTTTAAGTTTTTTCCGTGTCTTTAAGTTAATGTTTCAGTTAACAGATTTTTTCAGGGGTAGGCTACAGGAGCAACATATAGCACCCTCTCATGGCTGTAGACAGTAATGTTTTCCTTTGGTTCATGTTAGTCAGTATGAATTAATTTTGACATAGTCACAACTGACACCTCGCAGGACCAACCAAACTATGAAAAAAGTGCGCCTTATAGTCCAGAAAATACGTTAATTGCATTTGAAACTTGGCAGTGTGATAACGCAGATACATTTAGTTCCAGTCTGGCAAATTGCCTGTGATGTTTCTCATTTGTTGTTATAAAATAAAAATACCTGATTAATGGTGCTAAACAATTTATCTATATTTTTATTTTTTACCCGTGCCGTTCAAAATGAGTCGAAATGCACACGGCCTAATTTTGAGCAAAAGGCAAAAAAAAGTATAAATGTGGATTTTGGTCAAAACTGAGGTTTTTATATAAATAAGTACATAAAGCCCTAGTCTAGTGAACCCAATGCATCTAAAATGATCTTTATTTGTACGTTTTCTGAGAGGTGTACCATCTTAAAGGATAATTCCGGTATTTAACACTTTGAGTCTCATTTCTGATTTGTTTTGGATAAACTACAATGATGGACACAGAAATTTTGACAATGGGTCGTGTCTTGACTTTTCGACTCATTTAGAAGCGTCTCTTGACTGCTTCAGAATGGAAGTCAATGGCCATGCAGAAACATGTCATTAAAACAACACTTAACGTTCATTTTCAAAACTGTACTACTCACCGAGTGGTTCGTGGTGTTTGTTGATTATTAAAAACAAATATATTGGCGCAATGTATGATTTCAATCCGTGTTATTTGCTATAGTGGAACTATTTTTTCAGATACCTCACAACCGCGTATATACTTCCGCTCTATATTTGAGTCTGAAGCATGAATGAACGTAGTCCAACAAACTGTAATAAAACGGTAGCATACTTTCAAAATCAAGTTTATTTATAGCACTTACACCATCCAATATGTTTTTTTCATCAGCAGAACAATAAAGAAGATATTTTGCAGAAACCCCAGTGCTCCGTCATGCAAGTCAACCGATCCGCACACTTTAAGAGCTAAAGCATATGTATCCAATGCAACAGTAATCCCCCATAACTCCGTGTGAAATATTGACGTCTTGTGAAGCAAATCAATCAGTTTTTGCAAGAAACTGAACGTTATTTACAACATTATTAGCGTGAATGCCAAAGCAGGAAGCGCGTTTTCCGTTTGAGACGATCTCTTCCACTGGTGTGCGTTTGGTGGCTGTTGGCTATGGATGTTGGTCTCTCTGCGCCACCTATAGAGCGGGAGCGTGAAGCGCACTTCCTGCTTGGCCAAAGCTCTTTATTAACCCTGTAAAATATTTATATATATATTCGAATCTCAAAACTGAAAATCGAATGTCAACCCACGGAACGAATATTCTGGTCCAGTCCTACAAATATGGGAAAAAATTATTCTGAGAGAAACCGAGCGAAAAAACAACAACCACATGTAAACAGTCCCTTTTCTGTTTCCCGGCGGCGGAGTGATATATCAGCGAGCAAACAGTCTTCCAGAGAAGTCAATGGAATTTTACAAAATGCCAAATAAAACACGACAGAAACTGTATTTCGCTACACAACTTGTTTTTAATCATCAACGAACACCACAAACCACTCGGTGAGTAGCACAGTTTTGAAAATGAACGTTAAGTGTTGTTTTAATGACATGTTTGTGCATGGCCATTGACTTCCATTCTGAAGCAGTCGGGAGATGCTTCTAAACGAGTCAAAAACTCAAGACACGACCCATTGTCAAAATTTCTGTGTCCATCACTGTAGTTCATCCAAAACGAACCAGAAATGAGACTCAAAGTGTTAAATACCGGAATTATCCTTTAAATGCTTAACTTATACAAATATGCATGTCCATCTACATACATGTCTGACTTTTTGGTTTTAACACATGCAGGAATTAAAAACTGTTTTGACATGAATTCACGCAAATATAATCTGTTATGTCTTAAGTGCATTTTTGGTTAACTTTTGAGGGAAAGTAACTGATGTGTAACATTACATTAGATCATGGGTCTTCAACCGGGGGTCCGCGGCCCCCAGGGGGTCCGTGGCGGAACTGCAGGGGGTCCGCCAAATGATGTTTGACCACAAGCTATTTTTTGCTAAAACGTAAAATATATGTACAAAAAAATGTTACATGTCCCCTTTAAGTTGTGCACGTGCGTGGCCACAAAGGCGCGCGTTCAGTTTAGCAAGCGGACCAAAATAAAATATCTGAAGATTATAAATGTACACTCAGGAAGCAGCAGTAGCGACAGAAAAGGCATCATAAAACAGGTAAATCTTATAGGCATGTGTGTCTTTCTTTCAGAAAATTATTTTAGAATCAGTGCGACATTGTCTCATCTAAGTTATATTTCTGAACTTGGACGGCTGTTTCACGCGGTTCAGATTTAAAGCGCTAACTCAAAAGGCAAATGACACCACACCTCGTCTGCATTTTAAACTGTGACAAAACTATCGCTCGCATTTAAAAATGTATGAAACGCGCACCGTGATGGTGCTTTGTGCGAGATTCATAGTCAGGTTGAAATCCGCCTCTCAAAAAGTTGCCCCAAAGAGATGCGCGCGGACTCAATACATGTTCTCCTATCTGACATGAAGTTATGCAGAAAATAAACCTGCGTTACTCAAACTCGTGACAATATGACAATATACGAGAAAGGCAACAAACCTCTGAATTATAAAGTAGCACAACCATATCCCCACCAGAATAGGGAGTCTTTGTGCCATTCACCATGATCAGTCATCTTTATAAACTGAAAGCCCAGGTTCAGGTAAATTCACAATAAAATGAAAATCTATTACACTGCAAATACATTAAAATAATATTATATTATTATTATTATATTCATATTATTCATATTATTTTTATTATTATTATATTCATATAAAAACTAAATCTACTTTAACAAAAAAATTATGCATGTACAACAACAGCATAATAGTGCCAATGTACTGTCTTAATATAGTATGGCTGTGTGACAATATGGTTTGTTGCTATTTATAAAACAGTTCCAGTCCTTGATTCTGATTGGTCAATACTTTACTCCACTTTGCGTTGTGCCTAATACGAAAAGGCAGCCTCTCATACCTTACTGATTACTTAAATATCAGTTTTACACATTTAGTATCAAGGGGTCCCTGCTCCATGCCTCTCTCATCTAAGGGGTCCCCGACCCAAAAAACGTTGAAGACCCCTGCATTAGATCCTTGCATTATGTAGATCTTAAAGTGGTCTGTCTCAATCTCAATCAATCTCAACAAGTGATTTTAAGGTATGGATGCAATGATTTTGTTTTTGAACCTTCAAAAATCTTTAACTCTGTTTTTCAGCAAATTGATAATTGAAATCATACCTCATTTTAAATATTAAAATATTAATAACTGTTTTTTGAATATTTGCTCATTCCAACTCATTTTGCCCGTGCGGGTCACTTTTGATGTGCTTCATTCACATAAAACCAAGCCTTTAATATTAATAGCTTCTTACCTGAGGTGTGCATATAGATCTCTTAGCACCCTGTCTTGATTCTGGACAGTCTGTACAATGACCTTTACCATCTCAGAGCTGTCACTGTAGCCATGCTGTGGGTCTGGCACTGGGGGAGACAGAGACACATCCTTTAAACATCAAACATTATTCTCCTCACTTATTCAACAGAATAAAAAATTCCTCAAAAACTGGAAATGGAGACGGAGCTTTCAAGAATCAACACTGAACAAATTTATGAGACTTTAATACGGATTGTACTTACTTTTGCATTTAGCCTTCAACTGTCTGTAGAGTTCAATTGCTTTCTCCTGTCTGTGATCAGACATAATTAAATCACAAAAGGTTTAAGACGGCTGAGAAATCTTTTTTTAAGAAACTTGGCATTACTACAAGAATATACTCACAGCTGCTCCATGACATCTCCTTGACGGCGAGCATAAGGGCTTCTCTGAAGTTCAACTATTTCTGAGTGCAAAGCCATAATTTCCTCATCTAAATGGCCAATCTCTGCCACCTTCAAGTAGAGAAAAAACACCAAGTTGTTGCTTAAGCCATCTACTGTACAAGAACACTTAAATAGGTCCTGAAGTAAAAACTAATGGGCATTATTTATTCACAAACCTGCACAAATGCAGCAGCCTTCTCTTCATTTTCCTGCCATGCCTTTAACATCTTCTCAGAGGCTGCAAAAAAGGTTATTTCAGATTATCGGCTGTCTAAATTACAACGGTGATGTTTGAAAAGTTAGGTATATACTGACTTACATATGCCATACTGCATTTGATCACTGTATTTCTCCAAGTCGTACTGTATGCTGCTCTTAAAAAAATCTAGTTTTGCTTTCAACTGCTGGGAAAATGAAAACATCATGTTCTTGTATCTAGTAAGATTGGTGTTGTAACGAAGGAGGCTTAACCTATGAAAAAAACACACCAAAACAGCACTGAATTATAAATTAGTCCAAAATCAGAGGATGTTTTGAGCTTAACGTAAAAACATACATTGCTGCACGTTGGCCCTGGAAGAGGCGACCGTAGTCCTCTCTGAGGCCACAGATGTAGCTTACTGCCTCACCCCAGACCTTTTTGAGGGCACTGAGAGGGAGCTGGGTTTTGGTTTCCCGCACTGCAACAAAAGATTTTGGTTATTGATTAAAAAAAAAATCTGTGTAAATTACAAAAACATTTATAAACAAACGCTAAATGAACAAACTTTCACATTCCAGTGTCACAAAAACATTCATACCAATGAAGTTTACACTCTCAGGAAGTGTTCTAGCTGTTAAGGGTCCTAAGTACTTGGTCAAGCTTTTGTCAAACAGATATACGATGTAGCTGTCCCATCCTCTCTGTTGATCAGACAAAAACACAAAGCAGCAATGAAGCATTGGTGTTTTACTAAAAAAAAAATTTTTAAGCACATTTTTAAGGACTTACAACTTCGTCTAAGACACACTGTGCAGCAGGTTTCCTAGGGTCTAACATGACTCCAGTTTCCTGCAGAAGCTCTTGATTTAAAAGTTCAATTTTGGTCTCCGCCTCAATCCTTTGTTGCAGGGAGAGGAGCCCTTCATCTGGGCTAAGCAGAAATGAGTGAACCTGGGTCGTAGTCATGTTCAAGATGTGCACAACCTACAAATACAGCATGTGTTAACTTGTATTTGGTACTTATCTTAGCATCCAAAGGCTTTCTGTCCACCACAAAAAAAAAATAGCCAGTTCACAAGCTATACTCGATACAAATATAACCAGCGTTGTTTTCAAGCGTATGAGCTTAAACAACATCCTTACGTTCATTTTGACATTATATAAAGAAAATGCACATTACTAGGGCTGTCACAATGATAAAATAATCATCTCATCGCGATTGATTGCCCTCATCGTGATGATTTCAGATCACCGCAATGATTGCATATCTCTCTAAAAAACACAAGGGGGAGCTGCACCCCCTGTACAAACAAGACAGTATCGGATTACTTTTAAATATGTGTTATGTGTATAAATATTTTCTGCCAGGTAAACCTTGCAAAAAGATTGAATTTAAATAATCACAACGTGTGAAAATTATTTTATAAACAAAGAAAAAAATGTATGAGAATTAAATAAAATAGACAAATGAATCGTCAAGTCCTAAAACAGGCAATTAATTGCCATATTCCTCACTATTTATCAGACAATTAACCGTTCATAATTGTGACAGCCCTACACGTTACTCCATACCTCAGAAAAGAAATGAGAAAAACAGCACTTGTGCCAAAGTCAAACCTTCATGTTCAGCATTTGTTCAAGAAGAGCAAAGCACTGGGCCTGTTTTGTGACTGGATTTATTCCTCCACCCCTTTGTACTGGGTCCCACTTTAGCATCGTCTGCAACAGCTCCTCTAAGGGCTTCAGTAGTGTCCTACAATAGAAAAACATAATGAGTCAACTTAGGAGAAATAGTCAAGAATCTTAATTCAAAAGCAAGGTCTTTTGCTACCTGCTTAAATTGTTGGGGTACGGAAGGTGGGTAGAAAACCGGACCTCTCCGTTCATATCTTCCACAGCCATTATGTCTTTAGGGCCTTTGTTTCGTACTTTGCTTGTCCTAGAAAAAGAAACGGTATATGTGACCATATTAAAAAATGTTAGTAACAAGTAGGGCTGCAAGATACATGATAAATGTGAATCACGATTTTTCTCCATGGGAATTGAGATCCCGATTCTCTCACCCGATTCTCTTTTTTTTTACAAAAACATTTATTACGCACTTAACGTAAAAAAACAATTTGCTACAGGACTTTCAGTTATAATAATGTGTCTTAAAAGTCTATTTTCCATATTTTAGACCCCTTAAAATTTAGAGTAATTTAAAATTTGTTACCTGTTAATAAATAGCACCTGTGCTTTTAGTACTATCAAACTGGCCAACCTTAAAACTTTAAAAACACTGAACCTTTAAAAGACTAAACGATCAACATTTTGAGACATCAGAGAGAAACGAAGACATGTTACAATGTTCCACTCGTACTAAACTCTTTCTAATGGGGAACTTGTGGCAGTGACACAGAGTCCATTTCTCATCTGACGGCTGCAGCCTCTGGAGGTCGCATTTCTAAACTGCGCATCATAAAGACTGTCTAATTTCAGAATATTAACAATTAACGTTATAAAGTTGACTAATATTTTTAGTTGATCATAAATTGTTGTAGTGTGTTTATGACATGCAAATGTAATGCTCCGTTAACTTAAAAAAAAAAAAACGGCTTGATGACGTATGGAGCCTGCATATGCGACCTCCGGAGGCTGCAGCCTTCTGATTTAGAAACATCCGGAGGTAACTTATTTCCTTGCCTACTTTCGGAACCAATGTTGTTGCATCGTCACTTTCTCCGTCGCCACCAGGATTTTCCACAATGATGCTCGTTTATCCTCTCTTTTTTTGTGAAAATTGCCGCTCCAAATCCACCAAGTAAACGACTCGACTGTGTTTAGGTCTGCCGCATTGTTATACGTCACGCGAGTGACGGCGGAACGCCGCAAATGAGATGAGAGAGGAGAGAAACGATCGGGTCTGATTGGTAAATGAATAGGGTTTGGTTTTACCCTGTATGAGTGTGTGTTAGCAAGTTTGACTGATATTATAGCATCTTGGATTGTAATGTAAATACGTGAACACGTGAATGCAGCATCTGAATACAGGGAAATACTGTATATGCAAGTGAATCGCCGTCATTTAAAATTAAGATCGCATTTATTTATGAATCGATATCATGATTCTTTTTTTCGATTAATCCTGCAGCCCTAGTAACAAGATTTTTGGTTTGATTATTTAAAATCATATTTTTAGGACAAGTACCATTGCACAGGTTGGAGATTGTGTAGAAAAGGCCGAAATCCACAACAGCACTCAAAGACCATGGTGCCAAAGCTCCAATAGTCAACAGTGACTGTATATGACTTCCCTTCAAACAGCTCTGGAGCCTAATAAATGAGATGACACTATTGTTTGTAAGAGAAAGACTGGTAAGATAAAAAACCGAATTACTTTTGACTGATGAATGCAGACACATACCAGATATTGTAAAGTGCCCACAAATGAAGTGCATAGGCTGCCCTGGTCCAGGTCTTTGGCATAGCCAAGGTCTATTATTTTGTGGACAAGCTGCAGAGGCATTAAAACAAGAGAGGTTGTTGAGATAAAAAAAATAATATAACAACAAAAGTCAAATCACTGAATAACAAATACCTTTCCATTGTTTTCTTGTAGCACAATATTTTCTGGCTTTAGATCTCTGTGAATGATCTTATTCTCATGAAGGTACTGGATCCCAGAACCTGAAAAGCATAAAATACTCTGTTTTATACCATTATTAAAAGATATAAGATATTAAACTTATTGAAAAAATTAAATGATACAGTTTTAAGAAATTACACATTACCAACATCATTCAGTAAAGCCAAAACTTCGCTCTCTTTCAAGCCACAGCAATTTTCTGTTTTGCTAAGCACCTGAAAGTAGAAATATAAAAATTTCTCTCATGCATCTTACACACAAAGTTAAAAATAAGTGACTGAAACGCTATTCAAAACTGCACACCTTTCGAAGGTCTCCCTTGGAACAGTATTCCATGGCTAAAAGCGGTAAATCATTCAAAGCAATGTGCATCATCTCTTCAGGCACATCCTTTGCTGTCACCACATTAGGGTGCTTAAGCCTGAAAAGCAGTGATAAGTTGACCAGCCTTTTTAGATAGATCAAAGTAAAATAATAATGATGACAAATAAAAACCTTAAAACGAGTAAAAAGTTCAATTGCGATGGATGTACGCACTTTTTCATTATCTGGATCTCTCGACTCCATCTGTCTTTGTTTTTGGAATTCAGTTCAAGGCGACAGAGCTTCACAGCTATTTTTTCCGACGTTTCCTGCAAGAAATGAAAGTGATTATTAAGAAAGAAAACTGTTAAACAATTAACTATCTGTTGTTGGGCTGAGCAACTATATGACTATGCGTTACTGCAGGAACATCAGTAGCAGAGTTTCACCTGATTCTGATACAGGTAGACATGGCCAAATCCTCCTGTTCCAAGCCTCTCCTTCATGATCCAAGAGCCACATACCTGATTCTGTCTAAAAGGAGGTTTCTCCATCTGAACAACACAACCGTATACAATATCATCGGGGAAAATCATACACTTCTATTACAAAAATCTCTGGTTGCATAACATGACAGCTCCTCACGTTGCGCGATCATCACGTAGGCCCTACAGACAAACTGTTTAAATGTTTCTTTACCGTCTCAATGATGATCCAAAAGTGAAAGCGTTCATATTCTATAGCATTAAAGTGGCTTTCATAGTTGCACTGCTAGGAGGCGAGCTAATGCGAGAGTCATTCGGTAGTGACCTACCTTGTTTCAATCCGTGTTCCTAACTTGCTCGAACCGACCACATATGATGTGGAGAACCGATGAACCTGTTAAATGAACGTACTAATCCATACGAACTATCACGGGTATCCATTTCATTCTCAAACGCCTGTCAGATCGGCTGTCAGATCTGTTGCTAACTGGCTAACTAGCTACACGTAAACAACTCACGGTGAGCTGCAATCTTACAAGCATTCAAGTGTCAGCTTTCCATATCCCCAGTCACAATGAAACATAGATTAAATCGCACTCGAAAAACAAACAAACTAAATCTTGTTAAATCGTGATTGTCGCACTTCTTTGATATTGTTGTGGACTGCGGCCACGCCAGTCGGCTGCTACTCCAGTCAGAATCGAAACAAAGTACTAGGCGCATGCGCGCGGTGCGTTAGGTTCAGCCTAGGTTTTTTTATATAACTTACTCAGATTTAGCATCAGTCGGATCTTAACACACCCGTAAACAGAGAGTCCTAGATTCTGTTAAGTAGATCTCATGTCAGCGAGCGCATTCAGAAAATGGTATTCGTTGACAAAAAGAGACGCAAACATGAATATATATATATTTTTAAGAATAATCTGTATTTGCTGTATACAACTATATACGACATTACAGCCGTTAATTTAAGCTTTAACTGGCATTTAATAAAAGCTTTTGTAATAAAATTATTTTACAGCAGTTCCTGTCGCCTGTCGACATGACGCCGCATGAAGTCGAACACGCCTACTGTTTATGATAAGACTTCAAAGGTATGACACAAAAGTACCGCGAGAGAGATTCGTAAACGTTCCTTTGAAATAACTCTCGTGGTACTTTGGTGTCATTCACCGAGGTGTCTGCGCAGCTTCGCATCAAGTCGAACATGGCTGACGTCTTGCCGTGGTCGTCAACCCTTCACATGTCCAGGAGATGGCACTGAAGACTAAAGAAGCCTGCATAACCAAACGTCTTATGTAAATAAATTGAAATGATTTGTAAATCACCTTTTGTAATTACACTAAATCTGAAGTTTTGGGTTTCCTGACTAAATACCTATCTTTAATTAAATGATCTATTTACTAAACAATGCTTTTGCAGTAAACTGTTGTGTTGGCATAAACTAAATTCTATTAGAAAACATTGGTATCATTAAATCAAGTATTTAAAACTAGTGAGAAAAAGCAAATCTTATTATTTTACCAGTCTATGTAAACATCTCTCTTAAAAACTATATGTTAAATATGTACATTTTGGTGGCTTTATGTGAAAATATGCCACACAAGTTTCACTACTTGGAGTTATGAAGTAATAATACATTTTGTGGCATCGTGTAAAAAAGTTTTTAACAAGATATATTTAGTCATAACTTTATTTGTTTTATTTACATGATCAAACTATGTTTAAATAATTGTCATCCACTTAAAACATTGTTTATGCTAAATCTGCAAACTCATCTAGCTGCACATTTTCTAAACATGCAACTATTTCTAGAAAAAAGGAAGTTAGAATAGATGTATGGCACTTACATCATTCAAAGGAAAAGGTTTATAAACCAACACATTCTTACAGGAAATAAACCCACAAACTTTCCACTTACTTGTTTTTTCCCTTAAGCTAAAAATATTTTCTATCTCTTAACATTGCAGAAACCTTTTTGGATTTGATTTTACTGGCCCATTAAAACATTATGCAACATATTAGTATGTATTAAGTCCCCGGTTTATGACATTTTATAAAATACATTTATCACAAATTCTGTGTAATTAAACCTCAGAAAAATAAGTACCAAGAGCATTACATTGTATAATTTAATATTTTGTTTTGAGAACCACTGTATTAAGTTATTTGACTTACAAATCCACTTGTGGTGTCATCATGTATTGTCAAATGTATTGTCAAATAATGTCTTGTTTATTTTTTTCTCCAGAAAACAGACACCAACACACACACAACCAAATTTGGCAGCTATAAAGTGATGCAATCATTTAGCCGAGACTTGCTAAAAACCAGAAGACAGCAACTCTGGAAGTTTAGTCATGGTTTGAACAGGAAATGTGTGTCTGCACATTTCTTAAGGTATTGGAGTAGATAATGAGATCATCTCCTCTGGGTCTTTCATTCGTGAAAACCCCTTATACATCTTGCAGGTTTAACAAAATGAAATTCATTTACAATATGACAGAATGTCAACGTCTCAGGCCCCGAATTTGTGATCACTTTGTTTTTTGCAGGAGACTGCAGTTGTTACCCCGAATGGATGACAGTCCTGGTGTTCAGTTTCATTAATAAAGTTGAATTTATCTTCGCAGTTCCCTTTTGTGTTTTCTTCTCCCATGATGATATAACAGCGACATTATTAGCTTGTGTGATTTGAATTTAAGGAAATAATGTTTAAAACCTCGCAGGCTGAAACATCAAGGAAACCCACCCATGTCGCTAAAATCCACTGCACCCTTTTTCATTTGCGCACTGCAATAATTTGCCTGATATTAGTTAAGAGATAACAGAGCTAATTCATGATTATCAGGCGTATTAAAATTGTTGGGTGAGTTAATAGTGAAAGTCGAATGCCAAATACATAAATGAATAAATAAATTAAAAGAAGCAGGAAATCAATCACAAAAAGGTTAAGTGTGGGGGCCCGGAATTAAAATGCCCCCCTCAGTTATACCATCTTGGCGCCGGGCCTGAATCGTCTAGAGGAAAAAGGTCTACAGTAAATTGCTTATAAATAGACTAATAAAGAAGGAAGAAGTGCTATTTCATCATGCCACATTTACACCCAAACAAGGTTGTTTTAAGATTGACATCAGCCTGACAAATGATATCAGTGACTTAACCAGGTGTCTGTGACAAGCAGAACATGCCAGTATTGATATTTGCACAATGTCTGCATGTTTAACAATTTACCACTACCTCAGTACTATAGCTTATGAAGTTATTCTAAGCATTTTAGACAGAACCGTAACAAAGAGGAATTCAGGACTCGGCTCTTCAATGCAACTTGTCTATCTGTGTTACTTTATGGCTGTGAGACATGGGTTCTAAAGAAAGCACTAGAGGAAGAACTGGATGTGTTTGCGAGAAAGTGCTATCGAACCATGCTGGGAATTAGACAAGCAGACGCCCATATGACAAACAAGGAACTCTACAGACTGACCAAACAATGTCCAGTCAGCGTGACCATCCGCAAGCGACAACTAGAGTTTGTGGGCCACTGTCTTCGTATGGAAGAGAGTGAACTAGCCCACATCTATGCCATCTTTCACTCAGAAGTCAATGATAAGAACAAGCGAGGAGCACCACGCTTAACTTTCAGACACAAAATTCGGAGCAGTCATTAACTCACCCAAGTCGAAAGGGAAGAGGAAACAAAAGTAGTCATCAGCATCGCCAAGAATAGAAAATTGTGGAGGCATATTGTCGAGCTCCATACCAGGGGTCCCGACCAATGATTGATGATGATGATGAACAAAGAGGAGGAACTGTACACATCTGTGTGCCCCTTATTATCCTCGTCCCTTATTATCCTACCGCCTCAGGTCCTAATGAAAAGTATGGGGCTCAAATCTTCACTGTAAAACCTAACAGTTAACTTAACTCAAACCATTTAAGTAAACCGGTTGCATTAGACCATTTAAGTTTTAAAACACATAAATTTAAGTAGTGTGAACTTGAGTCATGTGCAATTATGCACTTTTATTTAAGTAGTGTGAACTTAAATATAAGTAACTGCATATGACTTAATTTGTTTAAGTTCACAGTACTCAAATGTATGTGTTTTAAAACTAATGCAACCGGTTTACATAAATGGTTTGAGTTGAGTTAACTTTTAGGTTTTACAGTGTTTGGGGTACGCTCTGCTAACAGATATATCTTTCCTCAAAATATATTGTGAAATGAACAGAGCAATTATAGAAAACACAATGATGGACATTGCTTAATAGAAACAAATTCCCTATAAGGACAATTTCCTTTTTAAGGTTTTGAATGTGCATTAAAAAGGCAATATATCTTGTGTAATAAGTCTGAGTCACAATGGGGTTTTTTTAGACAACCAACAATCTTACTGTTTACAGCAAAGCGCATGTGCCATGCTGCCTGAGGCCAGGCACTCCCCAGCCAATCACGCAACCATTACTATAAAACAAGGAACACTGACTGACACACAGCAGCATATGATCTGTACGATCAACAGCATCTCAAGGCAACAAAGACAGCTGCAAGCAAAAGAGAAAACCTACTTAGTGCATACTTTCTGAAAGGTAAACACTGATTAACCTTTTATGCTCAAGTTTTTAAAGTTTCTGTTTTGTTTCATTTGGCATATATCTGATCATGTCTGTGAAGTCTAGTCTAAAGTTTCATAATCTTTGAGATCAGGACTGTCATTCATTTTCACTATATGATTTCAATCTTTGACATGACCTTACTCAGTCAATAATATTCAAGATATCAAGCTTATATTTTGACAGAATGTTCTTTAGAAGGGTTTTATTTATAGAACAGTATATCACAAAAAATACTTTAGGTTTTCACAGATTATGTTACAATTTCATTGCAAAGGTTTTGTACTTATATACTGTATTTATATCTTTTAATGATGCCTTTTAAAGTTGGTTCTCACGAATGCACATTCTCACTTCTTCAAAATCTTTTTTTAAGATCTCCAAAAAAGGAAACATTGGTTAATGGTCGAAATGAAGTGCGCTTTCAGGATATTACTGTTAACATGTGCTCTGTGGTCAACTGACGCGGTAAGAGAGAAAAAGTCTTCTTCCTTAAAATGGTTGCTTTAAAGGTACATTGCAAAGATTTGCTGTAATTGTGCAGCTGCAACAAACTGTTGCCAGTAAATAACATAAATGTAAAATCTACAGTAAGTTATACTAGCAGTAATACCCAGTTTTTTGTATAGTTCATCTTCATTTACTCACCCTGTTGTTACAAACATGTATACATTTCTTTGTTCCACTGAACACAAATTTGTAAAGAAAACAATTTGAAATGAAGCACACTCAAAAAATATCTGGGTTATTTTTGACCCATAATGGGTAAATATTGGACAGAACACATGCTGGGTCAAAAATGACCCAATGTTGAGTTGTTGTTATGCAACCATGGGGTATAATAAACCAGCAGTTGGGTTAAAATAACCCAGCATTGGCTCAATTTTTAACCCAGCATGTGCACTGTAAAAATTACTTTGCTGCCTTAAAATTTTTTGTTGAATCAACTCGGATTTACAAGTCATGTTAACTTACTATTATTTATCTTGACTGAGATAAGTTGTTATAACTACAGGTGAGTTGTTATAACTTATAAAATTAAGTTGACTTTTCTCAACTATATTTTATAAGTTGTGAAAACTCATCTCGGTTGACATGACTTGTAAATCTGAGTTGATTTAACAAAAAATTTTAAGGCAGCAAAGTATTTTTTACAGTGTGTTCTGTCCAATATTTATGGGTCAAAAATAACCCAGCTATTTTTAGAGTGCAGGAAACAAAAGCACCATTGACTTCCATTGTAGGAGAAAATGCTACTATGGATATCAATGATGCTCAAAAACGGTTTGGTAACAAAATATCTTCTTTGTGTTCAGCTGAACAAATGAATTCATAAAGGTTTGAAACAACATGAGGGTGAGTAAATGATGACCAAATTTTTATTTTGGGGGGCAACTATCCCTTTAAAGTGAAAAGCACTCAGACACACAAATCTAATATTTATTTTCCTGTTTTTAGACATACCAACGTTCGCCTATTAGGCATACGGGAATTTCCGATGATCTTACACAGCATAAAGGTACGTCTCTTCTGATTTTGTCAAGCTCTATTGAGGTTTTCTCAAGAAGAGATGAGGTTGTGTTTGTGGCATTTCATAAAAAGTACCTATATTAAACATCATTTCATTTTGTTCTTTCAGGGAGGGCTGATGAGTGCTGGTCTGATGAAAGTAAATTTGAAGTGTCAGTAACAGTGAATGGACGGATGTGTGCGCACTGGAATCGCATCCCAAGCAAAGCACCAATTCCTTCCCTTAAACGCTGCAATCATAACTACTGCAGGTAGTGTTTTGTCATGTGCTATATGATTCATTGTAATGAGCAGCAAGCCTGCAGTGTCTACACACAGAGACTTGCACCTTAAAATTATACCTCACTCAAGTGAGTAACCTTTGCTAGTGGAATGATGCTCAAAATCCATGTAAATATATTGCTCTTTCAGAAATCCAGATAACAGCATTAAGCCATGGTGTATGGTTAGGAAAAGATATCGATGGGAACGTGAATATTGTGACATTCCCAAAGAAACAAAACCGAGTAAGCAAAAGCTTATACTATCTTTTTTTTGCAAAGTCAGAGAAAAAATTTACAGATTATCTTAAACTAACACAACATGTTTTTGCTCATTTAGCCATACGCCCATCAAAACCGGACCCACCACAGGACACAGGTAAAATTTTGATCATCTTTTTATGCTGTACATTTTGCAAAACATCAATACATGGATTTATTAATGACTATGTAGTTGTTGGGACAAATGTGTACAGGCTTTATATTTTCTTGTCACTGACAGTTTTGGCTTTATGTTGCATTATGCAGAATTAACATGTGGCGAGCGAAACGTGCCCCGTATGTCAAAGATAGTTGGAGGGTTAAGGACAAGCGTTGAGTCTCAGCCTTGGATTGCAGCTATTTTCATTGGACAAGGATTTTTATGTGGAGGAGCTCTCATTGCTCCATGTTGGGTCCTTACTGCAGCCCACTGTTTCCCTAAAGGGTAAGCTTTTCTTAACTGAAGAATACGACAATTAGTCAGTTGGTTAAAATTGTGTATTAAAATGCTATTGTTTCTTTTGTTTAAACAGTAAAAGAACAAAAATACACAAATATTCTGTCTACTTGGGAAAGAACTCCATCAATGAAACCGACTCAAAAGAGCAAAAGTTCAATGTGAGCAAACTTGTGCTCCATTCTGACTTCGACTACACAACTGAAAACTACAACAATGACATCGGTATGTTTTCCTCATGTTTACTAATGAACATCTGAATAAGTTGGATAGTAATAGATAAGTAATGAAAACCTCTTTGCATCCAGCTCTGCTGCAGATAGTGAACAGCGATGGAAAATGTGCCGCAAAGACAAGTTCTGTGAGGACCGCGTGCCTTCCTCCATTCCAACAAATGGTTCCTTCAGGATTCTACTGTGAGATTGCTGGCTATGGAAGATATAAGAGAGGTAGGATGACATTGTGTATGTATGCAAAGATAGTGTATGAGAGCAGAATAACAAATATCACGCTCGTACAATAGCAAGATAAGATGAAGAGTACACAATGTGTCCAAATCTATGATATGAAACATGACACCATTAGGCATCTGAGGATGATGATACTGTATGATGTAGAATTCAGTGACTTAAAATATCACAATATATCACTGCAAGATATTCTGGCAGTCATTGTGTTACTTTAAAAGTTCTGTACGTCTTTGAAATAATCAGTTAACCTTCAGCTAATTTGTCTTCTTTGCTCTTATGCATGTTCATTCAAATTTATGTCTAGATACAATAACAAATGCATATACCATTATGTTGATATTACTACACTTAATAAACATTATAATAAAAACATCATATTTATTTTAGAATTTATGCTTTAAAACAATCAATTTTTGTTGTAATCTGTAAAGGTGGCCATGATTACTCACGGCATCTGAAAACAGCTAAGGTGAAGCTTGTTTCCCAGAACGTTTGCGAGAATGAATATTACAGCAAGGATGAAGTGAGCAATAACATGTTTTGTGCAGCTGGCAGAAATTGGGAGGACGATGCTTGCCAGGTAAACCAAAACATTTTTGTTTGTAACCATAAACCTACTTTACTAATGATATAAGTATGACATCTGGCATAGATAAATTAATTGCAACTGAATGATATTAAACTGCAAGACATGCGTATCTCACTGTGCATACTCTTCTTTCAGGGTGACTCTGGAGGGCCCTTGGTGTGTGAAATGGGTAACACAATGTTCCTATTCGGTATCATCAGCTGGGGAAAAGATTGTGCAAAAAAGTCTAACCCTGGTGTTTACACAAAAGTCACCAACTATAACAAATGGATCTCAGAGCATACTGATTTACCTTCATATACAAAAGGTTCTAGGTATCCACAGAAATATTAACTTTGAGGCTTGAGAACATCAGTAATGTCTCTCAAATTTTTTCTTAGCTCTTTAGGTTAAACGTGCTTCAGGCGGTGCAAAATAAATGTGCCAGTAATTTCTGTTACTCAGGTGAAACGGCAGCTACTTTTTTTCCAATTATAGGAATCATCATATAGGAGTTTTGTCATTATATGCTACTGTTTTTATGTTATATGAACTGATAAAAATGAATGAAGGATATGCTTAATTAAATTATTTATTTAAGCTCAGGTTGTAAATCATATTTATATTTATTTTAAATCACTTTTTTTACCTTTCCAAAGAAGTTTATCTGTAATAACATGGATACAGATCGTGCTTGTGGTAATAATGCTGTAAAAGTAATCTGATAATTATATAAAAATAATATTATAATGAATCATGGACTGTGTCCTATGAGCTATTTGATATGTACTATTTAATTTATTGCAAGCATTTCGAGTATGTATGTTAAATATATTTATTTTTTTAAATATTATTGTAAAACAGATTTATACTGCATTTACCTATGTCAGGGATTTCAATTTTATTTAAATACAATATTCTCTCTATTATAAGGAATAAAATGTGTATTTTATTTAACTTATTTAATTTAAATAAAACTTGCTTATGTACTTGCTTGTGTATTGTTCATTTTTTAATCATTCATCAGTTTTCATTCTTTTAGCATTTATTATTTAAATCAGTTATTGCTCAAGTCAATGACCTATTATTTCATAAGAAACCCTTAAAAAAAGATTTTTGGGAATAATCTTATAAATAATTAATATAAGATTTAGACATTTAAATATAATCATGTCACAGTTGGTACTTCACATACACAGGTGTATCTGCACTGTTGAGAAAAGCTTTTAGGTTGCAGGTGTCAAGTCTGCAAACAAATTAAGTGATTTACAAAACGCCTTTTTAACGAAAATTAAATCCTTCAACCCATTTGATTGTTTTGGTCAAGAATATGAAGAGCTACTGGCTGTGTCATAATGTTCCAGTATATGTTTGAAGAAGATGACTGTGTGTATTGCATTATTCACTGTAAAAAAATTCTGTAGAAATTACAATGTTATTGCAGCTGGGTTGGCGGTAATTTACCGTAGATTTACATTTATGTTATTTACTGGCAAGAGTTTGTTCAAAGTTAAATAAATTTTAAATATTGACAGGTCTTTATCTTTGCAGAATGGAACTATACAGTAACAGCCTCATGCAAAGCATTCTGGGAACCAGAAATCATCATCAACCTTTTTCTGTTTTTTGCTCCAGATTTTGTTTCCCAGAATGTTTTGCTTGATGCTGTTTTTTTTTGGTTTTGCTCTGTGAAGATGGGGACTTGTGAATGTTTGATGCTCGTTTGACTTTGAACAAAGTGTTGCCAGTAAAAAACATAAATGAAAATCTACGGTAAATTACCGCCAACCCAGCTGCAATTTCTACGGAATTTTTTTACAGTGTTGGATTTCTTCATATAAAGTGATTGCATGGCTTCAGTTCGCAAGGTTTGCGAATTGCTTGTAATACATTTATACTGTTGTTTTTGGTGAATTTATGCAATAAATGCGACTGTATTTTTACTTGCGTGTTGTGTTTCATATGGTTGAGAACTGGTTGGATTTACGGTAAGGGTGTGGTTAGATGCTCCAAAATATCTTTAAAATCATAAATGTTTATGAAACTATTTTTATTTCTACATTTACAAATGCGTCTAGTCTGACGTATAAGTCAAAAAATGTAACTACAGGTTGTATAAGATGCTGGCTGCAAACAAACTATTAGGTCTTTATTTTTTAAGGACAGTCTGGAAATGACACACAAAACACACCCAACTGCATGTTTGCACATTTCTTTCTGAATTGGTTATGAGTTGGTTAGTTGGTTTAGGTGTCAGTGGTTAGGTGCATTTCTGAGAAGTTGCTGTAAAAACCATGTGTTATATCCTATCACTGATTCTTGAGATAAGGGACAAAAGTACTTTTGAAAAGTGACAAACAAAAAAATCTATACTACATTAATTTGAACGGGATATTTTTATAAACACGGGTCTCATATATCATATCATAAAAAGTAACAGGTTTTTTATTTAACCACTTTTTATAAAAAATTACATTTACTCAAGTCACATTTGAAACATGAAAATATGTTTTTTGTGTGTTTGATCAATTCAACAACACTGTAAAGTCTTTAAGTGTGTTGAAATGGTGTGCCTTAGCAAGGTTACGTGATAAATTCTGATTTAGTTTACCAGTTTTTTCATTTTTAATATATACAATCAATGATTTTGTGCACAAAAGACACTGATGCATGTAGATAAGTTGGTGTTTCAATATATGAACATACTCAATTAAACAAAAGAAACATAAATTTTTTTATAAAAATGAAAAACCTCCATCTTACGGTGTTGACACACAATTGACGGTGTTCACAAACTAATAGAGAATTAAACTGATTAAAGATATTTACCTAGTTTTAACATAGAAAAGGCAGAGAGTATCAGGATATCAAACTTCAAACAAAGATGCCTGGTGACAGGATATTTAAAGGGGTCATAGTATAAGATTTTTTTAAAGATGTAAAATAAGTATTTGGTGTCCCCAGAGTGTGTATGTGAGGTTTTAGCTCAAAATACTCCACAGATAATTTATTATAGCATGTTTAAATTGCCACTTTGTAGGCCTAAGCAAAAATGTGCCGTTTTGAAATGCAAGGGTTAGGGGGTTAGGGGTTTGTTGCAATTGAAACTCAATTGTGATGTCAATTATTTTTTCTTTTTCTCTTGCACTAAATGGCAGTGCCATGGTTAGATAGTGCAGATTAAGGGACGGTATTATTGTAATTGGCCTTGCTACCTACACCAAAAACAGGCCAAATCAACTACCTAATTCTTCACATGCTTGCAAAGAATGGCTTACCCAAACAAAGTTTTTCATGTTTTCTAGGTTGATAGAAGCACTGGGGACCCAATTATAACACTTAAACATAGAAAAAGTCTGATTTTCACACTATGACCGCTTTAAAGCACGCATGAAAATGTCAAAATGTTTCTGGTCTCAGAAGAAAAAAGCAAATGTATCTGAACTAACTAAGAAAAGTACAGTATGTAAAAGTGTTAATAGTGTACAAATGTTAAATGTTAATTTTCCCCATGCATTTCCTGACTACTTCCAAAGGCTCACTGAAAAAATAAAAGTGAACAATCAGACTCATATGTCATATTTGTGCATTTTGTGCATTTTCAAACACTTCAGTTTGATACTGTGACCTTTACAAAGGATGAGCTCATTTGCATGGGCTTTCATGGTGCAGTGCCGGCGTTTTATAAAATATGAAATAATATAATTAGATACAAAACTAAGGTTCTAAACATACACAAGTCTTTCATAGCCAACTTTTAAAGCATTTTTAAATGAAACAATTTATTGTTTTTTAAGGCAAATTGTAACATTTTGATGGGGGACATGTTTTTTTCCCTTATCTCAAGAATCAGTGATATATGTGTTTGTATGTCATATTCCTCACTCCTCCTACTTTTTTGTGAACACATCTGTAATTGAGACCTCCCAGAATAAATAAAAAATCTGGACAAACACCCACACGAGCTAAATACACTTTTTGGTACACATGCACACATTTATATATAAAAGCAGGAACCTCATACAGATTTAGCATATTTCTGTCTTTCAGTATTGCTGACTATACATTTGTCTGAAGTGTATTAGACTGTTTTCAGGAAATAGCTCTAAAAAAAGAGAACGTTTCTTATGTTACAAAAGCAAATCTCAAAATCAAAATAAAACACATGACGAACATGATACAACATGACAGAATAAAGGGAAGCAATCTATTAGACCTATATCATCACATTTATCATTGAAACATAATTTCCTTCCTCTTCCTAAGAATACAACATCATTCTAAAGAAAAAGATTGTGACCTAATAAGGCAAGATATTGGTTCAGACACAAACAATGAGCAATGATATAAACAACTTGTTGCAAATGTTGAAATCCATTTCCTTCATTATAGGACCTAACAACTATAAAACAGTGTTGGAATTGAGGGGGGCTGAGGTGGTCCTGAGGGACCCCCTATAAAGCACAAAAATATAAATTGGGGGGTCCACTGGTTTTTATTAAAATTGAAATGCTTTAATATTTTTGTCACTGCCACAAAGCGATACTGTCCATTATTTGTCCCAATTTCTTAATAAAAAAAGAATTAAAAAAAATTCTGTCTGAAATAAATACTCTCAAGTGCGCCTCACACTGTTATCTGGAGGAATTGATAGACAAGTTTCTCTTCGTTGATGGTAAGAATCATTTGTTATTATCTATAGCAGGGGTGGGAACCCTGGTCCTGGAGGGCCACTGTCCTGAAGAGTTTAGTTTCACCCCTAATTAAGCACACCTGAAAAATCAAATCAAAGTCTTCAGAATTACTTAGAAATATGCAGGTCTGTTTGATTAGGCTTAGAACTAAACTCTGCAGGACAGTGGCCCTCCAGGACCCAGGGTTCCCAACCCCTGCATCTATAGTAATTTTTTAAAGAGTAATTAAACCCTAAACCAACATTTTTTAGTTAAAGCAACACTAAATAGTTTTTGCTCTTTGCTCCCCCTACAGGTTAGAAGCGGAATTGTCCATTACCTCTGTCGTTAATACTGCAGCATAGCTGGCTCTGATTGGATTGTAGGTCTGCCGTAAAGGAAGTTTTTGTAGTATTCACTCGAACTACAGGACCGCGACCCGACGGTTGGAAACTTCTTTTGTGCGGTTTTGGCCGATAGAGGGCTGCAAAGCAATTGTGAAAGTGCCGTTCACCCTGTTTCGAGTGGATGAACGACTGAAACTTTTTTGGAAACATTGTTTTAAGGTAAAAAAAAACCTCTTTGCTGTTGCTTTAATGATCTTTAAGAATGGGGCTTTATTAGTGCTGTTCATTGATTTTAGTAAGTTTTTTGACATTTGGATATAAAGTGTTTCAATACTACAATATATGGTGTAAAAACCTCTGATTGCTGCCCTCTTCAGGTTGAACGGTGGCTACTGCAGTTGAATTTTCCTATTGGATGTTGAGTCCAAAAAATAACTTGTGACGTAAGCAGGTTCAAGCTCACCGCGCCCTTGTTACGATCTCACCACACACTTGGTACAAGCTTAGTTCGTCCCCTCTATCTCCGTTGGGATCTGCCTACTTTTCTTTCATTTTCCAAATATTGCCAGTGGGTGGAGTCAGGCTCTGACCAGGGGTTTAGTAACGCTTTAAAGGAACACACTTTTGGGAATTTATCTTATTCACCGTATCCCCCGGAGTTAGATAAGTCCATAAATACCTTTCTCATCTCCCTGCGTGCTGTAACTCTGTCTGACGCAGCCCCCGCTAGCTTAGCTTAGCACAAAGACTGGAGTGAATGGCTCCAGCTAGCAAACTGCTCCCAATAAGTGACAAAATAACGCGAACCTTTTCCTATTTATGTGTTATGATTTGTATAGTCACACCGTGAAATAACAAGGTCATATGAGATACAGCCATCTTTTAACAGTATACATACTGGAAACTATATTTTCAGAAGGCGAAGCACTGCTACTTGGGCGGAGTGATTTGCTTGCAGCAACCGAGAAGCCTCCTGGTGAGGAGCAGAGAGTTCGGTCAGAGTTGTGCAAATCACTCCACCCAATGCTTCGCCTTCTGAGAATATAGTTCCCAGTATGTATACTGATAAAAGATGGCTGTGTCTCATATGACCTTGTTATTTTTACATACTTGTGGTGTGAAACCGGCGTAGGTCAGGAAATGCATCATATATTTAGGCACATTGTAATGTGTGTTTTATATGTTCTTGCTAAAAACAATTTGATTTTCTTTACCTTTTACATTTTCGTTTGAATGTATAAACCTGACATTTTTCATTTAAATGTATTTGTACTACAGCAGTAAGTTTTGTTTCATATTGCTTTTACAAAGAATACTGCCATACAAACTCCAGTGAGTGAGATAAAGGGAACTAAAGTAATGGAAACCCTACTAAAAATCCAGCTAAGACCAGCATAAGCTGTTAGCTGGTTTAAGGTGGCACTAGCTGGTTTAAGATGGTCCTCCCAGTCTGGCAAAGCTGGTCAAGCTGGTGGGTCAGCTGGTCTTCCAACCTGACCAGCTAAGTCCAGTTAGACCATCTTAAAAAGTGACCAAAACACAGCTGGACCAGCTTGCTACAGCAATACCAGCTAAAACCAAGCTGGGAGACCAGCTAAAACCAGCTCACCAGCTTATGCTGGTCTTAGCTGGATTTTTCAGTAGGGAAAACACAAAGATATTCAAAACAAACTAAATAATTCTGTAAAGTATAAGAGTGATAAACACAAAACTAAATATGAACATGAAATATGAATATGAAGCAGTAATACAGTTCTAAAATTTATGAGAACCCTTCCTGGCCCTCATTTTGAAAACCCCTGCACTAAACAGCATTTTAGGTCTGTAATGACTTCCACTGTACACTCGAGGGCACTGCTAAGACATTAAAAGATTTTTTTTTTTTAATTATGGAAGAAATGTTCAGAGATTTAACATGAGACGTTTGATGAAAAACAACTGCAGTGTAAATTTTAAAAGTAAATAGTCAAGCAACATCTTTGTATTCAAGTTTGGTGTTTCTTTTTCTTTAAACATAAAATACAATAATTATCTAATTCATTTTTAGAGTTGTGTTTAATAATGAAAATACCAAAGGAAGGCATTTCTTTATAGAATTTACTAGGTGATGGCTGAAGACATGGCTGAATGTGTCTTTCTATCTTCATATTATTATAAAAATAGTGTACAGCCCCACTGGCAGATGCTGTATACTGTACATGTAGATGAAACCATTCTGATTTATAGATGCCAATGTGAGGAACATTAGTTTACTGCTAACGTTTTCTGGAAATTTATAGGCAGTTATAATGGCAGCATGCACTCGGGAATATTTTTTCATGTAAGTTAATAATCGTTCTTTATTTCTTTTCAGGACTGATAAACATTGTGTATTTTTATCTTGAATTGCATGTACTGTATGAGATGAGTATTGTGCATGTGTTTGTGTAAGAGAGAGCGAGAGAGAATGTATTATCACATCACCTGCAAATGTAGCTAACAGAAACAAGTCAGCAGAAGGCTAGATGGCATGAAATTGCTGAGCACAGCATTACAGATCTTGGCTATGGAAAGGGTTCTGTGCTGAATATGCATCTGAATACAAACAGTTTCAATAATAATCATGACCTGATACTAACGATGATTATTTTCTGCAATTTATACAAACTGTTAATAATCTGTTTTCCATATCTAATCTGTTACCTCTCTAAATATTTGCATTAGTAATATTCAGGTGGTTGCTTAAATATTTCCTGCATAATGAAAGCCAAGACAGAAACAGAGTAAATATCAAAATCGTGTTGTTAGACAGAGTTAAATAACACAGCTGGAGCTCTCCTGTCTGTCAGTTCTGAGAAACTACAGATGATGTTCGACATACACAAGCAGTTTCCCCAAGTGACTCAACACTTATATGGTTCAGTGGCAGCTGCTGCTTATATAATCAACAATTTACCTTATAATGTTGCAAGGCACTTCTGGTCTTCCCTTAACATCTCCTTATTTGGTACCCTTACACGTACTGTGTGATTTCTTCCATATTAGCACTAAAATGAGTCCAACGTCAAGGGGTTTTATTGTTGTATAAATCACATCTAAACATTTCTGTCATGCAGATGTCCAAGATGAGATGTGAAAATGAAGCCAATATTGTTGATTCTTAACTTTGACATACTTAACTTTAAAAATCGAAGGCTGAAAATGTGCCCAGGCAGAAATTTCATAATAGAGAGGTTTTCACAAGGGCTGTCCAGTATTACATTAATTACAAGGTTTCCCAATTGCAGAATGGTTGTTTTACCACAAAGAATGGTTATGTTAGTCTCAGCCTAGCTCAGTCTTAAATTGTACCCAATTCTTCTCCCTTCTGAAAAATCCAGCAGAGACCAGCATTAGCTGGTAGCTGGTTTTGGCTGGTTTAAGGTGGCAGTAGCTGGTCTAAGATGGTCCTCCCACCTGGTCAAGCTGGTGGGTCAGCCGGTCTTCCAGCCTGACCAGCAAAGTCCAGCTAGAACAGCTTAAAAAGTGACCAAAACACAGCTAGACCAGCTAAAACCAATCTGGGAGACCAGCTAAAACCAGCTCACCAGCTTATGCTGGTCTTAACTGGATTTTCAGTTCTAATATTGTGAATATGAACTGTACATTAATATTATTATAGGCATATTACACATTTTATGAAAGTATTTTAATCAAATGATTGTTTTGTGTTGATATTAAAAGATTAATTTCAACAGGTTTAAATAGATTGTGACATTGAAGAAAGCTGTAACATTTATTTTCCATAGACAAACACACTCTATTTTGTTTCTTGCTTTTTAACTTGTCATTTTTTTCATCTTTTTAGGTCATGAAGATGATTCGATATTTTAATCGTCTTTTAATTAATTAATTAATTAATTAATTAATTGCTTTTAAAAGTTTGATGTAACGTAATGTAAAGTATACAACTTGCCCTGTCTCTCTGTGCTTCGGACTTTGAAAGAGTTTTACCTGAACTTCCAAATCTATCGTGTGTGGTTTTCATCAGCGTTATATTCTGAAAATAGCACGAGAATCACCGTTATATCATCTTGATTTATAACTGAATAAGAAAAGTCATTGTCCACCTGCACGTGCTAACAGGCAAATATAATAAATAAGATCCGTAGATGATCTGAAACACAACCTGCACAAATGCTTGCATGACGTGTCACTTATTATCGGTTTACCTCACATTGACTTTAATATATATGTAGGCTAATCCATGTAATCCAGACTTGGTTATTCCAGGTCCGAGTCAATCGCAATTTTGGTTACTGAACATATGACGTATTTAGGGAAGCTCTGGCGCCCTAATCAAAGGTAGGATGGGCGGGGCAGAGTGGAGACAGCGTCAACGCGCATCCAATCATACCCCGATCCTGGTGTGAGACCTTTGCGCTGATTGGTTGACAAGCACTCATTCTGTCAAGTCGTGCATTCGCTCTCGCTCACCGGGCGCATTGGTTCGGTTATACACAGTGACAGAAGGCGTCGGTCGGTGAGGTGGTTTAGGAATTTCTTTGCATGAGTGGAATAGACTTGGGAATAGACGTCTGGATCCGGGTGCCCTTGGAAGAAATAACGAGGGGAAAGAGCGGGATAAAGCGAACACGTGCCTTTTTCTCACTTGTGTTGAGGATATTTAGATATTAGGATGCCAGTTTTTCATACCAAGACGATAGAGAGTATCCTGGAGCCAGTGGCTCAGCAGATATCCCACTTGGTTATCATGCACGAGGAGGGCGAAGTTGATGGGAAAGCGATCCCAGATCTCACCAGCCCCGTGGCGGCAGTGCAAGCGGCTGTCAGCAACCTTGTGCGGGTGAGAGTCAAACCCCATGCGTCCTGTCACCCATTCAGCATCTGTGTGCCCACATACAAAATACTGTACTGCAGTATACTTTATAATTTCACTGTAGTAGAGTAAATATTGTAGTATGCTACAGTATTTGCTACAGTTTATCAATGTATTCTAGTTAATACAAGAATGCAGAAAAGATTAACAAAGTGTATACTACAATATTTTGTCATGTGGTGGTCACTGCAGCTTTTGTTTTTGTTTTAATTAATGCACACTTTATTTTGTTAACACAAACTTTTCTCTTATTAAAATATGCCGTTGTAACCATAGTTACTAACATACTATAGTTCCCACAGTTACATTAAATCATATTAACTTTAGGAGAGAACCGTATATGATGTTCTTGGTTGTGGCTTAAATTTATGTGACCATATGCTCGTGATGTAGGAGACAGGTTGATAAAGAGCACCCCAGTGACTAGTTTTGGAACGTTTTGGGCATTGAGGCATGTGAAGGGTCCATCCGTTTTAGAAAGGAAGGCAATGTCTCTTAAACTCATAAAGCAATTCTTCTGCTGATACATTACATTCTGGATAAACAACATACCCTTAAATATACTCTCAAATATTGTGTTTTTGTGTGAGTAAAATCAGTGATGATTATTTGTTGACATTTTAAATTTACCAGTATCAGAACTGTAGACGTACGGTACCCACATGCTTTATTCAGTATTTCAGTAGTTACATCATTTTGAATTGCCGTGAGCTGATGGCTGGTTCATACAGATGAAGTGAGTGTGGATTTGGGTACAAAAGAGTCTTTATCAGGCTGTATTATTCTGTTCAAGAAGCTCGTGCTGTTTAAAAAAGAACTTTTTCCAGGAAACACCAAAAACAGAATGATAAATCTAAGAAACTTAAAGACTTTTTACCATATTTTTTCCAGTGTATCCACAGCAACCAGAAAGAAACTTGCTGGCAAGTTCTTATTCTTCGCTGGTCACAAAACACTCTTAAAAATTAAGATGCTTAAAGGTTCTGCTTCCAATTCTGGTTCCTGGTTCTGGTTCCTTTTAACTTTTTTTACGACTAAGAACTTTTCTGAAACAGAAAGGCTATTCAGGTGTTAAAGGTTTTATGAACCATTCAGCCAAAAATGGTTCTTTTATGGCATCCTGAAGCCCCTTTATTTTTATGAGTGTAGAGAGTCTTAGCATAATTTGAAAAAAAATTTTTAACAGCAACAATCGGTAAATTGTAAACTTTTTAAGCAAAGAGCTTTAATTTTAGGAAAAGAATAAATCTCCAGAAGTATTGATTTAAGTAATGGATGATGGTTATTTAAACAGAAGTCTCTTAATTAAAGGAAATAGAATTGGAAGTAAAGTTTATATATATCTTATATTATTGTAGAATGTGTTTACATTATGAATTTGGCAGTCGCTCTTATCCAAGTTACTACAGTGCATTCAAGGTATACATTTGTAAAAGTTTGTTATTTGCATCTTGTTTACTTGTAACGGTATTTAGCTTCCAGCTGTCATGCATTAAAGTAATGTAAGACGAATCCTCCTAATGTATATGACGTACTTAATGTAAGTCACAAATAGGCAGTGAGTATTTTGTTCCTGCAAATAAATAGGATCCCTGGTCTGGGAAGTAAAACAGTCTCGCAGTGCATAGCTGGGGTGTAGGGTAGTTCAAAATCGTGGCCCAAGGAAAGTGACTCCTTGCCGGCTTGAGGAAGTGTAAGGTGTCAGCGTCTTTATTGGAGACACACCCCAGTGCACCCCCACACCATCATATGTGGCACCTGTTACTGCTGAAGTGTCCGACATATCAGCCAAGCCTAGAATTCAGTGCTTTATATCTCTTCTTAGTATAAAGACAGGTCTGTATCTTGGAGACTGTACTATGTTTAGACTGTCAAAATTCTCTAGAGCATTTTGGGATTGTGCCAAGAGAACATTATTTAGGTTTGTTTGTTTATTTATTTGTTTCTTCCTTTCTTTAAAGTGTATATGTCATTCACGTATATAAGCTCAGTAGTAGGGCTTGCACGGTTATGAAATTTGGCTCACGGTTAATTGCCTAATAAATTGTGATTAATTGTCTGTTTTATTACTTTGACATTTAATTGTCATACATTTTTTTTGTTTGTTCATGAAATAATTTTCACACATTGTTGTGATTTTTTTAAATTAAATCTTTTACAAGGTTTATCTGGCAGTAAATATAAATACACATAACGCATATTTAAAAGTAATCTAATACTGTCTCTCATTTAATACATGCGCTGCAGCTCCCCCTTGTGTTTTTTAGAGAGATGTGCAATCATTGTGGTGATCTGAAATCATCTCGATGAGGTCAAACAATTGCGATGAGACGATTATTTAATCATTGTGACAGCCCTACTCAGTAGTGCAAAACTATTTATTAACAGCTGTTAAAGTCTATAAACTCTCAGGAGTAATCTCTTTTAATCTTTTAATTAACCACAAGAGCATATAAACAGTATTTTACTTCACACTGTCTGGCACTACCTATATAATCATCCATTAAAACTCCCAGAGGGTAAAACAGAGACCTCATAACCCAAAGCGCTTAAATTCAAAGCCAGACAGTACAACAGGGTCATGTTTTCATCCATAACTGCTACCTGCAGGAAAGCCTTCCTTAAAGCCATTATGTGAGAGGAGGCAATACCCTTTCAAATGTGTTAAATTGAAGTTAATCCCACTCATTCATGGAAAAATACCACTAGGACTCACACTGATGACACAAGCATAAATTGTTTGCAGTTTGGGTCCCCAACATGCGTTAAGCACTTTATATACGACAAACAACAATGAAAGACTGTGGAGTATATATTTTAAAGGCTTTACTGTTATAAATGTTGGTTGGTTTCCATGAATCGCAGTGTTGATAGGACTCTACAAACAGAATTTTTTACATTTGGGCTGGGATGATTTTGCTTGAATCCCAGTTTGGGATTGTGTAAATTGATATGCTAAAAAAGTGCTGCTTACTGTTTTCCACATTGCAGATCCCATCTCTGGTGTTGGTCTGTGGATGTGAAGTTTTGTGACAGTCCTGTTGTGCTTTTTGTGTTTTTTGAGTTACAGTAGGAAGCTGTACTTCTTCACACTACAGAATTAAAAATGTTCAGGCTTGAAATCATCTAAATTGTGCTTAATGATATCTGACAGTGGCCTTGATTGACTGGAGCAGAAGCAGCTGCTGACCTGGTCGGCGCTCTCAAAATCCATTATCAGCACTAATGCACACAACCTCGTATCAAACGGCCTTTTAGTGGGGCTACAATACATATAAGCACTCTGCATTAATTATGCATCAAAGATATATACAATTAATGCCTCACTGCCAGTGTTTGTCTTTGTTTCCCATATATGCTTTGCACAGCATTGAGAAATGTGCCAAATGTGCAGGAGGGGAGCCTTTTATGGACTGCTAGTGTGTGTGGACTGCAGAGTTTCCTTTTAAAGAAGTCGCAAATTTATTGCGAAGGTTGAGGGAATCAACGTGCGATACTTCGGAGCGGTAGCGTAAACAGATGTAAGTGTGCTGTGACAGGATATAAACGAGGCATCTGACTGCAAGTGTCCATAATATTATCTTACAAATGCACCTCCACCCTCATACACACATAACAAATAGACAATGTGTAAATGTGTGCAGGTTGAACACACAAGCAAACATTAGAGGAATTACAACCATGTCAGTGTTTAAACTTTAGTTTGTGTTTTGCGAGCCATCAGTCTGTCATGTGGTTTAACAGGGGATTTTATATGTTTATAATGAGGGCTTAAAGGGAATTAGTTTCTATGATGAAGCTACTTTGGAGCACATAACTATTAGCACATCAACAGGTGTGTTTTTTTTCTTCTTCAGCTTTATGCAAAGCAACATACAGTCTATATTTGCATTTCCAATTATTTAAATGAAAGCTCGGTGTATTACTAGTTTTAAGTTTGCATCAGATACCTTATAATGCAGTACTGTTACTGTATGTTTTTCCCACTTTTTCTGGTGTTCATGCAACAGGACTTCATTAAAAACCTCTAGATTACAGCACAGCAGTATTCATATTTATAAATTTGGCAGACATTTTTATCCAAAGTGACTTGCAACTCATTTCAAGGTATACATTTTATCAGAATGTGTGTTCCCTCCCTAGGTTTGAACCCATGACCTTTTGCATGACCCCTCTACCACTGAACTATAACCTGGTGGTTATTAATGTTGGTAGGAATTTAAACCAAGGGTGATTTGATATTGTGCCCCTTTGTACAGCAGAGACAAGAAAAAGTATGTGAACTTTTTGGAATTTCATAGTTTTCTGAATAAATTTGTCATAAAATGTGATCTGATCTTCATCTAAGTCAAGGGTATTGACAAACGTAATGTGTCTAAAAATAATTGCACAAAAAATTCTGATCTTTCATATCTTTATTAAGAACAACCAAAAAACTCATAGTGCTTGTGGAAAAAGTATGTGAACCCTTGAGTTATTGACCTCAAAAAAAGCTAATTGGAGTCAGGTCTTGTTAAGATAAAACATTTGGATGTGTGGACTACAGCTACTTTGACTGATAAAAACCCCTCAAAGTTTTTGTTTTTGCTCTGCACAAGAATTACACCCTTATGTGAGCCATGCCTCGCCAAAAAGAGCTTTCAGAGGAGCAACGATCAAGAATTGTTGCTATACATAAAGCTGGAAAGGGTTACAAAGACTTTAGAAATTCAAGAGTCTACAGGCAAATAATCTACAAATAGAGACGCTTTGAGACTGTTGCTACTCTACAAATAAGTGGGCGCCCAGTCAAAATGACACAAAGAGTACAACGAAGACACATCAATAAGGAATTGAAACAACCCTAAATGACAGCCAAAGATTTGAAGGCATCACTGGAACTTGCTAACATCTCTGTTCTTGAGTCTACAATACGTAAAACACTAAACAAGCAGGCTATCCACGACAGGACACCACCAAGGAAGCCACTGCTTACTAAAAAACCCCATTGCTACATGCCTAAAGTTTGCAAAAGAGCACATTGACACTCCACAGCGGTAATGACAAAATGTTTTGTGGACTGATGAAACTAAGACTAAGAACTATTTGGAAAAAACACACAGAGCTAAATCTGGCATAGAAAGGGCACAGCATATCATCATGAAAACATCATCCCAACTGTAAAGTATGGTGGAGGAAACATCATGATTTGGGCCTGCTTTGCTGCATCAGGGCCTGGCCAGCTTGCAATCATTGATGGGAAGATGAATTCCGATACAGAAATCAGACAATTCTTCAGGATAATGTGAGAATATCTGTACGTCAGCTAAAACTGTGTAGAAGGTGGGTGATGCAACAGGACAACGACCCAAAACACTGGCACAAGTCCACAACAGAATGGCTTCAGAAAAACAAAATCCGACTTTTGGAGTGACCAAGTCAGAGCCCAGACCTCAAACCAATAGAGATGCTGTGGATTAACTTGAAGAGGGCCATACACATGAGACGTCCAAAGAATATGACAGAGCTAAAGCAGTTCTGCCAGTAAGAATGGGTTAAAATGCCTCCTCAATGATGTGCAGGTCTGATCCACAGCTACAGGAAGCGTCTGGTTCAGGTTATTGCTGCCAAGGGGGGTCAACCAGTAATTATTTTTAGACACATTATGTTTGTCAATACCCTTGACTTGAGATGAGGATCAGATCACAATTTATAACAAATTTATTCAGAAAACCATTAAATTCTGAAAGGTTCACATATTTTTTCTTGACACTGTAAGTCCATATGCCATGCACATCTTTATTCTCCTTGCTTCTTGTTTGCCAGATAGGGTGGCAGGGGATCCTTATTTACCACAGTTGCTTCTTGCCCCACTGACGCCCTTATAGGCCCAAGACTCTGAGTTAAGAATAACTTTGAGGAATGTAGTTACAGGTCCAATATCTTAGCAGAAGTTCGAGGTGGATGCCTGTTTGACATTTTAGTGTTTTTTAACCTATCAGCTCCTAGGAGAAGTTAAGCAGGACTGCATAAAGAGAAATAATGAAAGAGGAACCCAGAATTTCAACCCCTTGGTTTTTCCTGACCTCATTTTGGCTGGTATGAGTACTAGGGTGGGTTGTTTTGTTCGTCTGGGTACATCATGTTTATCTGCAACTGCAGTGAAATACTTGACTGGGTTTTTTTCATTCTTTTGCATAAAATCTGCTAAAAAGGCCACACAGGATTCTTCATTCAGTATGGTGACGGCGGCCTGCACTTGTGGTTGGTTGCGGCCCACCCCTGGACACTGCCTGACAGTGTGTTCGTTTTTGTATTTGCATTCATTTGTTTGGATGCTCTTCTCCGGGGCAACTTGGAGTGCATTTAAAGAATTTTAAAGAAATAAAAAATTTGACTTTCCGTGTTTAAGTGCTATAACTGGGTCCCCAGTGCTTCTGTCAACCTAGAATATGTGAAAAAGAAGAACCCAGTACTTTAGTTTTGGTAAACCATTCTCTGCAAGCATGTAAAAAAATAGGTAATTGAAATTTGGCTCCCCTTGTGATGTCAGAAGGGGATAATAACGCCCCTTAATCTGCACTATCCAACCATGGCATTTAAAAGGACACACCTAAAATGGCACATTTTTGCTCACAGCTACAAAGTGGCAACTTGAACATGTTATAGTAAATTATCTATATGGTATTTTGAGCTTGAACTTTACATACGTACTCTGGGGACACCAACTGTATTTTTGACATCTTTAAAAAAGTCTTGTGAAATGTCCCCTTTAAGACATGCATTGCATGATTCCTGTGAGTCGAACCTATGGTCTTTAGCACTGTTCTCCATCGGTTGAGCAACAGGAACATATGTGCATCTGTGTGTTTTGTTGGCCCTGTTAAACATCCCCCACTGGGATAGGAGTCTCTCTTCTTGATCCCTGTTCCCACTTTAGCCTAGAAGTGAACCCAGTTAGCCTTATTTACGAGTCCCAGTCACTTATAGGAGCTAATAAAAGAGTGTGGTCCTAATAAAAAAGTGCAGTCGTCCAAATGTAACCGCATGCGAGACGCATGCCAATGCGATCAATGGTCTTTAGCAGATCATCAATGGTGCTGTGATTTAATGCACTGCTGTGTATTGCTTAAGTCTATTTAATCTGTTTCTCTTTTCGTTAGGTAATCTTTCTTTATCTTCACCAGTCTGTAAAAGAAGAAAATATGTTGCTTTCAACTCAACACACATCTAGAGCTTCACTAGTGATTGAAAATGTATTGCCTATATGATTCGGGTATGTAGGGTAGAGTAATTGATGAGACTGCCGTCTTTGTAATTACATCATTGGAAAAAAACAAGCGTACTGTATGTGGCCATGTGGTGTGCAGAGATAACAAACATCTCTCTATCTCTGCATTAGTGGACTCTAAAGGACATTGTAATGTAATTCCTGATGTCCAGTGAAAGGGCAAGCAGAGCACATGGATTGGTGCTTGTGTTGGTTGGGATATTTCAGTACTGTACAATTATGATTTAAAATCTGTTTTTATGCTATATCAGAGAGATTTAGGAGCAGTAAAGTTTACATTAAGATATGAAGAGCTCAGATGCAAAACTCTCTAAGTGCCTCTGACATGTTTTCTTGTTAATGAGCATTTTTTATCAGACTCCTAATAGATTCTGGCTTTTATTTTTGAATTCTGCTGCTGAAGTTTAAATCAGAGACATCTCTGTTTAAAAGCAATTTCAAAATCCTTGTAAAGTCAGATATTAAATGTGTTCTGTGTTTGTCACACCACAGAAATTTTTTATTAACCACTCATACAGATTTGAATGATGGGGGAAAAAGTTATAAAAATTTTGAAAAAATTTGCAGCGTTCTCTGCTTTTAAGAGTTGGGGACGTGTCCATTTTCGGTGCTGAAACCACACCCACTCGAGGGGAAAGCTATCGTCTCTCTCAACTTTTAAATACTGCTACAACTTGAATGGATGCTCGCGATTGTGTTAGGGGCGGGGCCATGTGCGGTGCCTTGCCCAAATAATCCTGTACACAGAAATGGTAAAAAACTGTTTAACAAACTAACTTTGCAATTCAGCAGTGGCGGCCGATGACTTCTTTTTTCGAGGGCGCTCGATGTGACGTTCGTCACAACATGTATGAAGCCCATCATGTGTGTGGTTCCTTATTTCAAAATATGTGTTCTGCGCTATTAAGTGAACCTGTGTGCATCACGTGTCTTGTCAAAATAAGTGCCTATGCAGACGCGTCTGAAGGGTTTATGATAAAAGAGACGCTCGCTTTTGCCAGATACTCGCATAATTTCATGCCTTAATTATAGTTTACTGTTAAGGGAGTGTCTTGCGTGTATTCTGTAAACGTGAGCGTGTCTTTTATCGTAAACGGTTTTGACGCGTGTGCAGCAGGCACTTATTTTGACAAAACACATGATGCACATAGTTCACATGATGCAACAAACACATATTTTGAAAACGCAAGCAACACACATGACATTCCGAACACTTGAATTTGCGCCCCTCGGATGAGCAGTCACGAGCCGTCACTTCAATTTAGTACTACATAGTTTACAGTCTTTTTGGCATGTTTCAGCAATACCTTTCTAACATTTATAGTATAATTTGTTTAGTAAGAATTTTCAAGATTGACTTTACAGGGACTTTAACAGTGTTGCTTATATAACTGCAAGTAAACATAAATCATTGATAAACTATGTATTGCCCAAGCTCAATGTTACATTAATATCCAAAATCCTGAATACTGCATTGTATTTTTAAGTCTAAATTTGGTATTTTGAATTCATTTTCCATGCGTTCATTTAGGAAATAGTGAATAAATGGGTGTGGTGGCAGATAAGCAACACTGGTTGTGGGTAGTTCTTTCCGATTGGACAGTGGAGAAATTGGCAACATCCCAGTTAGCGAGCAGTGGACACACAGGGTCTTATTGTATCCACATACTCAAAGCAACCCCATTAACAAGCTGTATCTGTCTGTTCTGCCTAAGGACCTATGCATTTCCACACATGAATGTGTATAACAAAGCTGTTTTTAAATATATTGATGAATGAAAAATATCAATGACTCATCCTGCACTCACACATTTTGTCCAGTGAAATGCTCTCTCGATTGATAATGTTCCTTCCGCAATATCCCCTACTTATGACTAGCAGCAAATTATAGCTGTGACATAAAGTAAACCCTGTTAAGCAAACTAGTCCTTAAATTCAGATCTGTTGCTCTGTGTTGTTAAACAAGCTTGTTTAACATGTGTTCTCAGGTGGGGAAGGAAACAGTGCAGACGACAGAGGATAAGATTATGAAGAGAGATATGCCTCCAGCCTTCATTAAGTAAGTCCTGTGCTTCCTGTTTCACTAGGGGTTCATCATGTGAACATACATCAGCTCTAATCACATTCACACACACAGGTTCCTTGTTAAAGTCATGGCCACTTTGCAGCCATGTTCTTTGATGTTTCACCAACCAGCTGTGGTCACTATAGTCATGTAAATTAATGTAGACGGTTGTCTACTTACGACAAAACCCTCAAAAATGGCTTTTGGGCATGTATTTATTGGTAGGATTAAGATAACATGCTCTTTATGTTAAGTATTATAAGGTGCTGTTGTAGAGGGCTTGTTCTTTTTGTGCGTTTTCTCACTGTCAGATACTGAGTCATACCCATACTCCTGAAGCCCGGGGGTGGTTTTCAGCAAGCTTACGCTGCATTATTGATAAGTCTGTGTGAAAACTATATGACTGCTTTCCCTGGGCTCTCAGCTGTGTGAAGTGCCACTTTGACAACTGATGCAGATGAAACCGTTAGTGTGAAATGTGTTTAATATTGATGTGTCCTCTTCTTTTCCACCTGATTTGGTGCTCCCTCAGATGTCAAAGTCTGGTTGTGCTTTTTATCATCAGTCTGACACAGAAAGTGTGCTTGTTGTTGCTGTGTCTCTCACACTTTAAAGCCCCCCTGACTTAGAAAATGCACTTTTAAATGTGTTTCTAGCAGAAAATGAGTCGCCAGTGTGTGTGCAGAAACATCCTGTTATTATACAAATCCATTAAATCCTTTACACCGCAACAGTCACACAAAACAGGCTGTTGGGAATCCCCTAGCAATGTGATGTCACATTGATTACGCCCCAAACATAACCACTCACAGACTCCGCCTTATGAGCGTGCAGTTCAACTTTCCGCCAGAGACACATGTTTTGATGTAGTACAAAGCACATGGGTAAGCTCTACCCCCTACTTTGCATACGGGGAGGGGAACAGAAGCTTTCTTTGCATTTAAAGAGAGACACACAAAAACAGCGCATTTTTCATTCCAGCCACACGTGGTCATGTTCAACATCATATAATGAAAGATCTGTGGTGTATTTTGAGCTGAAACTTTACAGACACATTCTCGGGATACCAGAGACTATTTTAATATTGCTGAAAACACCAAGGTTAGGGGCCCTTTAAAAGATGAGGTGGCTCAGAAAAAATAGTTTTTAAACGTGAAATTATTTCAGTTTATTTGGTCCCATTTTATAGTAGGTATCTTTATCTACAAGGTACTTGCATAAAATTAAAGCATACAGTGTGTTGTAGGCCAACCCAGAAGTTAGCAGGACACTTGTTTCCTCAACAAAAAAACATTCATTTTTGGATGATCGCTTAAAAATAAGCTCTGTGTTCAATAAAAAAGACACACATTTTGTCCAACACAATAATCTTTACAGATAAACAAAATTGTATGAATTTTGAAGTCTAAATGCATTTCCTAGAAATTAAAAGCTAACCGTAGGCTACAAGCAAACTACACCATGGTCACTCGAGTTCGACGTCATCGCCACCAAGCTTCTGACAACTCTTTCAAACTTTATTTAAAACATTTATGGATGAATCTTTGTTGGAAAATGTGCCCATATTGCCTTGTTTTTGAGATCTTCATGTGTGATGACGTTTAAAGGGGACATTTCACAAGAGGTTTTTGCAATGTAAAATAAATCTTTGGTGTCTCCAGAGTATGTGAAGTTCTAGCTCAAAATACCATATAGATAATTTATTATAGCATGTTAAAATGACCACTTTGTAGTGGTTGTCATTTTTGGGTGTCCTTTTAAATGCAAATAAGCTGATCACTGCACTAAATGGCATTGCCATGGTTGGATAATGCAGATTAAGGGGCGTTATTATCCCCTTCTGACATCACAAGGGGAGCCAAATTTCAATGACCTATTTTTTTCACATGCTTGCAGAGAATGGTTTACCAAAACTAAGAGGCTGTTTACACTTGGCATTAACATGCGTTTTCGTCAATCGGATCGTCAAACTTTCGACCACTTTCAACCACATGCAGAGATAGTCGAAAACCCTTTAAATCGGATTGCTTTTGTAGTGTAAACGCACATGTGGTTGAATGTGTTCAGACTGCCTTCTCTCCCATTTATCTAATCTGAGGTAACTGAGCAAAACGTTTTACGTCTTTTCTGACTTCTGGTGCGAACACACAGTGAACAGCGCTATTTTTAGGCTTTCATTGATAAAACTAAAGCGGCTGATCTCCGCAGTTTCATTTTGCAAGCGTGCGAAAGTTGCGCAATCTTATTTCATCAATTGCGCTGAAAATTTAGAGAAAGCTCTAACATATACATGTACAAAACACTGTGCAGCATCTTTACTTACAACACAAGCAGTGAACTCCGACATAATATTAGTTCACTTCCATATAAACTCATCATTACTCCGCTCGCGTTTAAATGACAGCAGAGAGACTTGACCACAGTCTCACAGACCAACCCCTCAAAGTGTTCAGGGCAGAAGTGGTCGAAAGTGGACAAAAGAGACAGATTTTAATACCAGGTGTAAACGTGATGTGTCTCTCTCGTCCACTTGTCGTGATCCGATCGACGAAAACACATCTTAATTCCAAACAGCCCCTAAGTTACTGGGTTGACCTTTTTCACATTTTCTTCTATGTTGATAGAAGCACTGGGGGTCCCAATTATAGCACTTAAACATGGAAAAAGTCAGATTTTCATGATATGTCCACTTTAAAGTCCCTGACAACATTTGTATTCCCATGTATCAACTTGTTTGCAACCACCCTTTTTAAGACATTTAAAAGCTTTAAAAAGTCACGATTGGGGGTATTATTGGTGTATTTTATGTCGTAGAATAAAACGTGAAAATATCTTGGGCTTGTGTTAGCTCAAGATCTTATTTAAGGTATTTAACCAAAACCCCATTCAAAAAAAACATTGACTTTGAGACAATGGAACCAGTGCTAAAATGATGACTTACTTTCGGGTTTTCCCTACAAAATACGTCATCCCTGCGGCACGCTGTTGTGTGTTATTACATTATACCTACATTTAAAGTAATCTGTATGTAATTACATTCTTTTCACCCTATCCCTAACCCTGAATCAAACCCTAAGCCTAAACCTACCCAGAATAACATACTACACAATAAGTGTATATATCCTCCTAAGACCCAAGCTTTGGTTTGTCTTTTTTCAGATTTCTACCAGCTATTTTGGGGTTAGGAAGAACCAATAAATATAATAACCAAATATTTTTCTGTAAGTATGAAGCAGTGTATTTGTCCACATCTGTATAAAACAGGTTGCAGTTACAAATAATTAAATATTATGGTGCAAACAACAAAAATGGACATCCAGGTCTTAGGAGGTTAATGTATATGTATATATTGTATTAAATGCTATTATTGCATTAAAGTATAATGTACTAAAGTATGTATGTAAGTACACAACGCCTAACATAAAGTGGCACTGTTTATTTTTTATTGATTATTAAAATGGATTGGGACATGATGACAGAGGCTGGAGCAGAACCCACAACTTTAAAAAACTTGCAACTGTTTTGCCTTGATTTGTGATAAAGGATTGTGATTAAGTACTTTTTAAGAATAAGAGATTCATATGGAAAATCCCTAGAACAGCAGTGAAGTTGACAGCTCCATATGGAGCCTGCATGGCTTCTCACTGCTCACTAATTGGGCTCCAATGGGAAATCATTTTTAGGCGTTTATCTTTAACTTGCAAAAAAACATGTCAAACTTAAATGCCACCACCCAGTGTGCTTAAAGCCACTTACAACACCATATCATCTCGGGGGCATTGTTTGCAAATGCTGCTCTAAATTTATTTCGGGAAAATGTTTTATTTTAGGTTTGCAAGTGGTTGTGTTCCTAGACTAATCTGTATGAAATGACAGGGCAGATGGGCTAAGTTAAAGATGGCAGAAGATTTAGCTAGACTCAGAAAGCTGACACATTTGGCACCATAAACACAATCTGAGGGCTCATCTATCAGCACACACATGGTGGGTCACAGGAAATGTGAACCTCTCTCTACAGTTTATATATATAGGCTGTGTTGTAAAGTGGTTCCTCATATACAAAGGTCTGTGCCTGCGTAAGTCTGGGTCTCCACCACACTATAATGATGAAGAGAGGCCTAAACATGTCACTTCTCACTGGACTTTGGGGCAACAGCAGTATGGGAGATTTAAAGGGCCCCTAACCTAGGTATTTTCAGGAATATTAAAATAGTCTCTGGTGTCCCCAGAATGGGTCTGTAAAGTTTCAGCTGAAAATACACCACAGATCTTTCATTATACAATGTTGAACATGGCCATTTGTGGCTGCAATGGAAAACGCGCTGTTTTTTTTGTGTGTCTCTTTAAATGCAAAGAAAGCTTCTGTTCTCCTCCCTGTTTGCAAAGTAGGAGGGAGAGTGCTTAAACGTGTGCTTTGGACTACATCAAAACATGTGTCTCTGGCAGAAGATTGAACTATGCACTCAAAAGGCAAAGTCTCTGAGCGGTTATTGTTGGGGCGTAATCAATGTGACATCACATTGCTACGGGATCCCCAACAGCCTGTTTTGTGTGACTGTTGCAGTTTAAAGGAGATTACACAAAGAAGAATATTCATTTGTATAATAACAGGATGTTTCTGCACACACACTGGCGACTCATTTTCTGCTAGATACACATTTAAAAGTGCATTTTCTAGGTTAGGGGGACTTTAATATCTATTAAAGGGGACCTATTGTGAAATTCAATTTTATAATGTGTTAGAACATCAATATGTGTCTGCAGTAAACAAACAGCCTATAACGGTAAAATATCTGCTCACTTCTTTTTTAATAATTCACATAATTCAAAACCTGTGTGGAGAAAAACACGGATTAAGATTCTCCCCATTGATGTGTTGAAGAGCATGCCCATTGTGTTTTCATACATTGCTTTGATTTGTTGTCTTGTCTTTTTATTTCCAACTCGATTGTATTCCCCTTAAACATAACATAAGCAACATGATGTGTATGTGATTTTATCATAAAAATTATTTAATATAAAAGTAATCTTTAGATTAAGCTAGATTTGTGTTATAGATTATTTATACATGCTTTTGCGCTTGGGTCAAAAAGTAAACTCCTGACAACAGTGTTTGTGAAAAGAAAAAATTAAAAACATTATATAAAACATTATATATAAATATATAATACATATATATATATATTATTATATATTAAATAAAACATTAACTATATAGAGGG